>NC_090299.1:15277727-15580757 GCF_039906515.1 Pseudorca crassidens
TCAAAGCTAAATCGTCTGAAGACAAATAGACATGGGGACACACAGTGATTTCATGAATTGGAAAGAAAAGAAAGACTTCAGGGCAATTGCTACATGGTCACTAGTTGTGTAATACATGGTGGGTTAATCCAGATTAAGAACACAGTGTCAGGGAAAACAACCATAGAAATCTGGAATAATTGCCATCATAAATCTTCTAACTTACTACAATGGATGAAAAACCAGAAGTTGGCAAAAGATATGTGTAATCCCAGAGTAAAAAATTAGACTAGTAAAATTTTAAGTAGAATAGTAGGGTTGAGTGATAAACACATTTATATATACATAAAATTATGATTCTTAACTTTAAAAAATAATCCACAAAGAAGTAAAAATCCTTCATTTTTTCTTTTATGAAAACTGATGTTACTTTTTGAAATTAGTATTTATGTGAGAAATGAAAAGAGAACAGGCATGGGTTGGAATTGAATGATGATAATTTGGAATATTGGGACATTGAAGCTTTATTAGGTTGACTGGATTGTAATTTTTTTCTTCTCTAGTAATTTTTCTTTATTGTTATATTGTTGGTTTAATTTAAAAAATTAAAGTATAGAAAATAAGAAATTCAAATAAAATCAATTTTATTTTCTCAGCATGTAGTGCATTTTCATTTTTTTTCCAGACAAAACAGTTTTCTTCATTGTTAATGTTGTTATTGCCAAGTCTTGCTAGCTTTATTTTCTCTGGAAGATTTGCAAATGTTCTGTAAATTTCCTGGTGTTGCAAAATTGTCTTCAATTTGCTAATTTTTATTTATGGAAATTCTCGTGAAATTTCACCAACAGCATTAAAGTGCCTATTACTGTTAAAATAAAGAGTACAAGTATTCTATATGTCAAAATTTACACATAATTTATATGTATATTTTTTATTATTTTTATTTTATTTTATTTTTTTATTTTTATTTTTTTTGCGGTACGCAGGCCTCTCACTGTTGTGGCCTCTCCCGTTGCGGAGCACAGGCTCCGGACGCGCAGGCTCAGCGGCCATGGCTCACGGGCCCAGCCGCTCCGCGGCATGTGGGATCTTCCCGGACCGGGGCACGAACCCGTGTCCCCTGCATCGGCAGGCGGACTCTCAACCACTGCGCCACCAGGGAAGCCCTATATGTATATTTTTTAAATTTTTGACTCTGTTTGCAATTTTGGGTATAATCACTGATATCTATTATATTCCTGGCCCTATTTTCAGGTTCATAAGATATAGTTAAAAACAAACACACACCGTGTAAAGGAAAACATTTTCATACTCTCGTGGAGCTTGCATGAAATACGTCTGTGTGAAAGGAGTAAAACAGAGAGTAGGAAAAAATAAGCAGGTACATAAGACAAATTTTGATAGTGATATATACTACGTAGAAATGATTTTTGGTGGCATCTTATTGGCTATTTAGTAAAGTACAAATCTAATTTTTACCATACCTGCTTACTTTTCTATTTAATTTGTTTTCCTTAAAGTAACTAATCCCTTCATTGATATCATGAAAACTGTCCCTTTTTAAAATCAGTACATCCATCATAAAACAGCATTATTAATGTCCCAATTGTACAAGTCATTATTGTAGACCACTGCAAATGTTATATATAGTACTAGGTAATGGAATAATAAATAGTACATAGTTTAATAAATAGTACATAGTTTATATTCTGATTAATAAATAGTACATAGTTTATACTCTATCAAAAACCTTGGATGTTTTAAGTTGGTCTCTAAAACACAGAAACTGGTCTCAGGAGTTTTTAACCCTCAACTTGATTATAAATATGCAAATAAGCACATAGACACAATTATATAATTTAAAAGAAAATTAGGCAGGGACTTAAGTTAATTACTCCTAGCACCTTTATTTATATGTTTGGTAGTTAGGGCATTCAAAAAATTCAGTGAAAAAATTCATTCACTTGGGGCTTTAGACATTTGCTCAAGCAGAATCAATATTATCTTATTTTGAAATATAACATCTGTTATACTATGTAGTTTATCCTTCCCAAGAACAAAAATCCATGACTGTTTTCAGCCTTGAAATATATTTCATTTTTCCTTTTATTTCATGTTTGGGTTTTTTTGCCCTGTAAAGTTAATCTTTGAAGTTTCAAGGTCTTGTTAAGTTTACTGGTATATGAGATCAAACATACTTCAAACTACTAAAGTTTTATGCAATCAAAAAAAGAGCATCAGTCCTTCATTTCCATGATGATGTCCTTTAATGGTATTCTTAGTTACACGGATTTACCAGAACTTGAAATTTACCATGACTCTATTTTTATGTATTTTATGGTGAATTTTCATATGGAATAAAACCTCCTCTGTTAAAGATGCCATTTTAAATTTACTGTATATAAAAAGGCATTCTCAGAAGTTTCTGAATAGCAATGTTGCCCTTCTGCACCTTTAATGTAATTATGAAACATTTGCCTTTAAATCTCTAAACATTGTATGTTTGTATTTAAATATATTACACCAAAGTTTCCCTAGTAATTTAATAAGTGTGAGCCCTAAAATGAATATGACTTGTGTTTTTGCTAAAGAAAAAAAAATCAGCTTAAAAGTGGGATGCCCTGCACACATGGAGAAGATTTTATTGACCCAGCATCAGTTGGCCATGTGTCTATAGTTGTTTTTCCAATAATTGTAATGGATTTACACTGACTCACCCATATCCTTTCATCCAATTCTCATTGTAAAGAAGAGCATACATGTGCAAGATGGCTGGAATAGAGAGTGCATATGATAGCCCCAGAACAAAGAGATGTTAGGATGCAACAAATGTCTAGTCAGGGTTTGCTTATACCTTTATCTGTTTTTAAGTACATTTTTAATTGATTCTGTTAAGTAAATTTTGCATGGAGGAAAATTAGCTTGTTATGTTGTGCAATCAAGCTTTAAAATGTTCATTAAAAGACATTCAGCATCTTTAAAAATAAATTTTATATATATATATATATGTATATATTGGAAGGATGTAAGGATGTAAGTCGGGGCCTGAAGGAGCCTTCAGTCTTGGGAAGAGGCTAACTGGATGGGTACTGTATGTAGTAGAGACATTCTGCTACTGGAATCAACCAAGAAGAATAGAAAAATCAGGGCACAGAGTTCAGGTTGTGGGAGACAGAACAGCCCTACACATGCCAGACAGTTTTGAAATTTTCTGAAAATCTGACATATGAGGTCCTGGCTGAGTAAGAATTTACTTACTTTTTTAGGGCTTATTTTCTATTTGTTTATAATGTTAACACACGATTACCTGAGGGAAGTTACTTCTGTAATTGTAACTCCTTGGAAAGAGAGCAGAAATCAAGATGATTTATGCAAATATTGAGGTACTAAAGGAAAAATACAACTTTGGCCCGCTCTCTCCGTGCTGACTGCAAGAGTGATTCAGTTCCAAGTGTCTCTGTAATTTTTCACTCTGAGCAAGACACAGCAGATGTGCTAAAAATAATTAACTTCCACGTACCACATATCAGCCTTAAGAGCCGATAATCCAGTCGCGCTCATCTCTTCACCTTCAGATGTACCCTCTGTGGCGAGATAGACCAGTGAATGAAGAGGTACCCTTCTCATCCGTCTACTTCTGATGGCAGGAATAGGGAGAAAACCTAATAAAACATTAGTCTTATTAGACTAAACTAATAAAACATTAGTTTTATTAGACTAAGCATTAGTCTTATTAGACTAGACTAATACTTAGTATTATTAGTCTAATAAGAATGATCTCTGGTCACATGTGTCACTATTTATACATCTTTGTAAAAACAGGAAATCATAAATAAATAAATAAAACATCAGACCTACTGCCATAGCCTGACATACCTTTTATAATGCTTTGAAGTAATTTTATTTCAGCACATTTTCTTATATATGTTTTAAGTAGTGGAGATAATTCTTTATTTTGTCTTTAAAATGTATGTTTTTTTCCTGAGTTTTATAATTTTTCATTTTCTATGGCTGCATGATATGCCCTTACATGAATATTCTTGATTACTTTGAACATTTTATTTTGAGATATTTAGGTTAACCTGTCACTTTTTTCTTAGTATGAATATGGTTTTGACAAGTATTGTTGTGAGTAAATCTTTACATATGTATTATATATGTATAATTTATATATATTTATATATATATATCCATATATGCCCCACATAGACTCCTACAAGTTAAGTTCCTTGGGTCAAAGTGAAAGAAAATGCATAAGGTTATTAATAAAAATTGCCAAATTTCTTTCCAAACAATTGGAAGTTGATTTGACTTCCATTCCTTCAAGCAGCACATGAAAGTAGCTGTTGAACAACACCCAGGGAAACACCTTGTTAAAAGTTTGATGCCTGAAGCCGGAGGACAGGCTGAGGCACTAATGTTCACACATTCTGCTAAAAGTAGACAGAAGGCTGAGACATTCTGGCATAGAAGGCTGGCCACTTCCAAATCCGTAGAGCCAAGGTAGCCTGAGGCCTTCTAAAGCCAAAACTTCTCCCTGGTTATGTGACCAGTTGTGCATGGTCCAAGCCAGACTGAGTCACACCGTCTGGGAGTATCAGTGTGAGTGTGGCATAACGTGCTCCCTCAAAAATAATCAAGTCATATATGGATTGTTTCCATAGCTCCTATGCATTATTAAGTACTACACCTGAATAGTTTTACTATATCAGGCTCACACTTTTGTATATCAGCTAATGATGGACTGTTTTACAGTATCGCCTAGCATGATGTCTTCCAGCCAATTATTTAGAAGTAATGGTTTCATTATCTTTGTCTAGAGAGCCTACTTATTTATGTAGCTAATTATGTATATGTAAAGAATTGACCTAGAAATGAGTGAGAAATAGAGATGAAAGTTCTGATAACTGTTAGAATTAAGTGTTAGAGTTTTAGTATTAAGTATAAAGAAGAATAAAATATTACTTGGCTAAAGATAAAATGGACATGAATTAGGCTGAAACGTATGAAATTATTTTAACTTTCAGAAACAGCAGTTTCCTATGTTTCAGCATAGCTTTGGTGGATATCTAGTTTTGTTGAGATGAGTATTGAACTAAAGGAATGTAAAGGAAAATAATATTAAGGGCAGGTATGAAATAGTATGAATATACTATTAAAATTGTGTCCAAAATTTATTATTCTGTTAACAAAACCCAGTTATTTCATTTAAGCCTAATGGTTGGCTTTCTTCCACTCTCTTATCACACTATATCAATGACACATCATACATAGATGTGGATGTGCTACTAGTGCACAAGAACCTAGTTGGGGAAGCATTCAGTGTGCTTAGGATTCTGTTTCTTTGAAATTACTCCTTAGTAATTTTTTTTCTTTCTTGGTGGTGGTGCTTTACCTCTTCTGGGTTATAAATTATTTGTACTATCTTATTTTAATAAAGGATTAATAGAAACTTTAAGCTTTTTATTGTGGTACTAATCTACCGCACCCAAAATGTGCACAATAAAGGGCTTCTTATTGCTTGGCCTTCATTCCAAACTAAGCCTTCATCAGTAATTGAGAGTACAAAATCCCTGGAAAAAGTTCAGTTTGGAGAATATGCCTATCAAATTCTGCCCACGGGTTCAGAGATCAATTACTAATGTTAGAGAATTTAACTTCATAAATAATTTTTCAAAGTTGTAATATGATTTTCTTTCTATTAAATGCTTACAAAGGTGCAAAATATTTTTCTTCATATCCACTGAATTGTTTATAAACATCCCTTCTTTCTTTACTTGTAGATTTTGGTATTCTTTTCTTAGTTTTCTCTTCTAACAGTAGAGTAAATAAATCACCAAATAAATAAATAATAAACTTGTCTTTAATTGTTATTGCTTTCAAATAAAAAGTGTGTATTCATAATACTCCGTTATTCTTATAACCAAAGTAATAGTGTATATGCAGCTGAGTCATCAATAAGGTAATTAAAAAGTAATTTAAAAAGTAATTACAATTTTATTTTCTCTATATGTCATTGTATATTTGTTCTCTGTTGCTCTATGCAAGAAGGAGAAAAGCCATAAAGAGAAATAATTCATTTTGCACTGGGTGGAATACTGTTACCTCTGAATTTCTTTCTAACTCTGACATTGTACTGTGTGAAAAGGGGGAATATCAAGGACTCAAGTCATAAAGCTGAGTAACATTCTCCTATTGTTGATCATATGCCAACCTCTGCATTAAATGTTTTAGACCCTTTCCTGTTTAATCCTCACAGTGATTCGATGAAGTGGGTGGTTTATTATAAAAAGTAACTGATAGAAAAATTAATTAATATTATTACTTTGCATTTATTTAAACTAGTTCTTTAAACTTCAGCAGTGGTTTGGACCTTTATATGTTTATCAACTTATATTTACCGTAAGTCAAAAAAACTCTTTTAAGAACATTTTAAAAAATATGCTGAATATCTTCTACACACCAGAGTCTTTCCTCTTTGACCTGGCATTCTTTCCTAATCCTTGACTCTGGGTTCAGCCATTCTACTTGCTTTGGCCAATGGCATGTTAACATATATAATACAAGCAGAGTCTCAAAACATGCTTTATGATTGAGGTTGCTCCATCTTGCACATCTGCTGTTGCCACAAGAAGACATGCCTATGTGAACCCCATAATCCTCATAGGTGGATGTCAGACATGCCAGGTGCAAGAGTGAGACCCCAGTCCAAGTCACTCTATTCCCAGTGTTGTGATTTGTGAGCTATAATAACAAATTATTGTTGCTTTAAATCACTGAATTTTGGCGTGGTCTGTTAACCAGCAATAACTAAATGATACAAAAGTCCTGAGATAAGTTTCTCATAGAACCTCCTAAGAAAGAAAAATGAGAGTTACAGTTATATGAACTTTACACAGTACTTTTTCTGTATACTAACACATTTTATTTTCCTTTAAAGAAATCAGTGAAGTACACAAAACTGATTGATGTAATGCAGTTTTCTGAATAATTTCATTCCCGGGGAGTGACTGGTACCACATATACTGAGTAATAAAAGTGTTACTAAAGTATTGTGATCCTCAAAGGTCATTATCTCCAGTTCTCTTGGTTGTTTGTTTTTTCCTCTCCAATCCCCTTGCCATACCTTAGCCATAGGGGTCATTCAAATCTTATTTTGTCAGTTTCCTGCTAAAAAGCTTTCATTTGCTCTTTGGATAAAGTCCAAAATTCTTAACATATTGTACAGGGTCTTACATACCTTGTACATCCTTTTCTAGCTTTATTTCATGTCACACTTCCTCCTTTTTTTTCACGCCATGTTTCTGCCTCTTTTCATTTCTTTCTTACTAGCTCTTCCCTCTTTGATTCCTGTGCCTTCCTGCACACTGTTCCCTCCACGTAGGACATGTGCTACTTTATTCCTTGCCTAATTAAAAAATTTTTTTTCCCATTTTCATCTTAGAAATCAGTTCATTTAGGAAGCCTTCCCTTCTTGCCTAGTTTGAGTTAGGTAGTCCTTCATTTAGGACAGGGTACTTCCTTTTATTTTCAGTTGTCACTGCAGCAATTGTTAGTTTGCTTAACCCTATGAGACCAAATGCCCTGCAAATTCACTTATTGCATTCTTAGTACTTTCATGGGGCCTGGCAAGTTGAATGCACTTCAGGTCTTAATAAATAAATAACTTCACTTAATTTAGATCAGTCTCTCTAAAGTAGGACTAGTAAAGACCACAAAGTATGAGCCCCTTTGACCATTCAGTCATGCTTGTAAACCTAAAAGTTAGACTAAAAGTTATGATTTGAATATTGTAGAGTCTATTTCCTGAGGATACAGACATCATTATGCAAACTTGGGACAATTTGACTCATTGAATACTTTATAGCATTTTACATAAATTATTCTTGGATGAATTAATCACATTATTAATGAACCATAAAAACCAAGTGTTGTATTCTTTGAGGACTGTCTCCATACTCATGGAGTGTTTTCCTGGCACAAGCAAATTAGTCACGAATATAATCATTTTCAGCACTTTCTTTAACTTGTTTTTATTTTCATATTTCTCTATATCATTTTGTTGTTGCATTTGTAGTAAATATTGTAGTAAAGCCAAAAAATATACATTTCTATTTTATGTCTATTTTATATTGAGTTTGACAAACCTTATGGAAAAGTCACATCTTAGTGTTTGTTGGAAACAAATACATAATTGGTTTAAAGATGTCTTCCTGTAAAGAACTCTTTGAGGAAGTATATATGTATGTGTATGTGTGGTTTTTTTCCTTATTGTTTTAAATTAATGAGGCGGTGTTTCTCCTGAGGAGCTGGAGACAGGGAGTAGAAAGAGCATGGCCTTTGTTTTGTTTTTCCTGAGGAAGAGGACTTGTATTAATACTTTCTCATGGTGTTGCTGGTAATTAGTTATTGTTGAATAAAGGATAGGTGTGAAACCTGCATGGACCTGAATTCTTGGCCTTCATTAATATGACATTAAACCCTTTCATTTCATAGAGCTATATGTGCATATAATTCAGACATAAATGATCACAAAGGCTAATTTTTGAGGGGCAAAATAGAATTGCATATCCCATTTGCTTTGGCACATCGATTGAAAAGCCAGATGTTAAGAACAGATGTCAATGAGCTATTTTTCATATGCCATGGTTTACAGTTATGAACTCTCCATTTATCACCTCAGATGGGAATAGTTAATTTGACAGTGAGTGTTTTGGTTATTAGCCAATTTCAACATGAGTCCTTGGTTTTCGAAATCTGATGTACAGATATGTGATAAAAGACTTACAATGGAAGCATTGTTAACTTGATTTTTGTGCCTTAGAGTTTACCAGCGTATATAATGCAATGGAAATGAATGTTCACTCTTCTGGTGAATGAGCATAAATTCAGTGTTGGCAGAGAAATAATGTAAATGTTATGACTGAAATACAGAATGGTTAATCCAATCGTAAATTCCAAATAACCAAAAATCAGACCCTTGCATGGGCGCATGGCAGAGTGAATTTTGCTTATTTCTTGTGTTTGATTGTAATAACAATGTTCATTAAAATATTTCTGGCCATGTTTGTACTAAATATGTTTTTGGTGTTGGCTTAAAAATTTTGCCCTACTATGAAATAATTTTCATGTGTATAGAGTACCATATTTCAAATTGTTAGATTTATTGATAGAATAAATATTTTAAACCAGCCATTTACTGTAATCTGCTAGGAAACTTAAGTAACAGACAAAATAGCATAATAATAATTTTTTAAAATATATATGGACAATATTTGGAAGATTTAAAACACTTTAGCATATATTACATCTTTATATTTTCACACCAACTTTGTGAAATAGATCATTATTTTTATTTTATTATTCCCAAGGCTGGTAATGGCTGGAGATGGTATTTCAAATTTTTTTTCTATTTTCTGTTCTAGTTTTCTTTCTACTACACTTCACTCCTTCTCCTTCAATTCAGAACTCAAAAAATAATAGTTACTTCATTCCAGGGGTTTAAAAATGTATCAGGGTCTCCCCTAGGAGATCTGATCATATTGCAAACAATTTAAGCCCTTGTCAAATCTTTACCTAAACTAATGACTTTGATAAGTGCAATAGAAATTGGCTTAAATCACCCTTAACCAACTGCTGTGTTAACTGAAGGTCTCCATTTTCTCTATAACGTACTGATTAGAGCCCATAGCTTACTGAAACCTCTGCATTTCTGCCTCTACCACTTTAATTGTATGCTGGGTATGAGCCAGTAGTGTATTTTCAAAATTCTTTGTACCAGTTGCATCTGTTTTATTAACTGAATATTGCATAACCCGAAAGTGAACAGAAAAATAATTACTTCTATGAAAACTAAGTGACATGGTTTGAAAGGTTAAATCAAGGTTAGTTGCAATAAAATTTAGTGTGTACCTGAAAACTTATGATTCTTGGGCGAGGGGCATTATAAAGTGTTGGAAGGCCTTTGCATTCAAGCTGCTTTGCATTTATTTTTATAAATTCTAGTTTCTCTTTCAAATGGCAACAGTAGATGGTGCATTTTACATATAAGTGATGTAAGAAAAATGATAAAGAAACTGCAAATTGTAGACCAATTCTTCAAGAAATGTCCCTTTTCCTCAATGGAGAGTGAGCAAGCATTTCTGTTTTAAATTAAAATTAAATGTTAAAGTTATAATTATATCACTTATGATTTCCAGATTTAACTTCCTTTTACAATGATCTTACCAATGTCTGATCTCAAATATGACAGTTATTAGGGATTCAGTTGTTTCTAAATACCCAATATTGACTTATTAAATACCTGTTGCCTAACCCAGTGTCCCAAGTCACAGTGATGGTTGTTCATAGAGCGCCAGAGTAGACTTTCAGAGGTTTCAAAAGTACACTTTTCAAAGGTCATTGTGTGAAATCTGCAAAATAGGGAATCCGAACTGTGCATGGCAGGCAAGGAAGGTGAAGAAACTTCTGTGTCATGAGAGGACCCATAGTACTACCTCACAGCAAACAGAAATGGTGAGGTTTTCGGCATCCTGGTTCAGAGTCCTCCCTGTGCTGTAAGGTTGAGCTTTCCATTTCCACTCACATAAGTGGAAAGGACAGGCAATGAGGGGAGCTTACAAGTGTGTGAATCCATTCTCTGACCTTAAACGAAGTGGATGGATGTGGTGTGGTTAGGGATGAATGGGCTCAAAGTAATCATGTCAGTGGGGATTCCAGCTTAAGTCTTTTAAAAAAGTATATCACTCTCATATAAACAATTTCTTTAAAAATTTTTTTCAGCCTAAAGGGCTAAAAAAATTGGTTAGGATAAACAAAACAATAGTAAAATATTTTTACACACCTTCAGTATGAAACTTAAATGCACACACAGATATTTCATATCAACTCTGGTTAAATCCCCTAGAACACTTAATGCTCAGTTATATATCTAAAACCTCTTTCGGTCTTTCTAGCACCTAGATATATGGCAGAGAAATGTTTATTTTTGCACACAGATATTAATGACGATTACTGGAGGGCTTAAAATTCAGATTATTTTGTTAATTTAAATTTGGCTCTCTTAAAATTCTATAATTCTGTTTTATGATCCAGATAAATATGACCTTGGAAGGGAAAACATATAACTTCAAATAAAATATAATACCTATCAGTTCTTAGGTTTTGTTTTTTCATCTGCAGTCCTGCAAAACACATTCCATTTCCATCCACAAGTTAATTTCTTAAAGTTGTCTTAAGAATTTTATCTGCATGAAAATTTTCAGTAACTACAAAGTAACTGGAAATTTCTCCAAAGATATGATTAAATTACCAGGAAAAATCTTACATACTTGGAATTTCTGAATGATTTGGACAAGCGGCCAAAATCTTTGTCATTAAAGCTGTACCAAGTACAGCTAGACAGCTTACTGCCTTTTTTGTGCTTTACATTCGTCAATTTGGACAGAAAAATCAAGACTGTACACATATCTATGTGCATACTTCATGAGGCCGTATTGACTGAATTGACACAGGATGAGAAGGGAGACTGTTTGTCAGAAAACATGCTGTTTCTTTTTTTTCTCCCCAGAATTTTCTATTTATTTGTCTACTAATTTAATCAAAATGTTCAAACAGTGTAGAGTTGGCCCTCGGTATCTGCAGGTTTCCCATCAGTGGATTCAACAAACCTTGGATCAAAACATTTTTACAAAATCCAGAAAGTTCCAAAAAGCAAGGCTTGAACTTGTACTTGCTGGCAACTATTTACATAACATTTACATTGTATTTACAACTATTTACGTAGCATAGGCATCGTATTAAGTACTCTAAGAAATGTAGAGATGATTTAATGTATAGGGAGGGTGTGCGTAGGTTACATGCAAACGCTGTACCATTTTATGTAAGGGACTTGAGCGTACACAGATTTTGGTATCTGTGGGGTGCCCTGGAACCAATCTCCCTTAGATACAGAGGGACGACTATATATGTAAATGAAATCAGAATTCATTGAGTAATTCATTTTTATCCCTTCTTTTTAAGACTTTATTATTTTTATTCTTTTAAAGCAGTTTTAGGTTCACAGCAAAATTGAGCAAAAGGTACAGAGATTTCCCATCTATTTTCTGCCCCGACACAAGCACAGCCTCTCCCATTATAAACATGCTTCACGCGAGGGTACATTTATTATGACTGATGAATCTACATTGATACCATAAACAAGTGGTTTGGTTTTCCAAGCAATAATTTCTGATGACCTACTGTGTACCTCATGTGTAAGTGGACTCTTAAAATTTTATGAAAAATCCATGTAATAATTGGAAAAAAATTGATGAGTAATTGGGTGAATAAAGTACTGAACATGCTTTCCTTTGGCTTTAGCATTAAATCATCAAACAGCTTCTAAGAAACCATCTAGTTTTATTCAATTTAAATTTTACAGAAAAATGATCTCTTTGGACAAATAGGCCTCTTCTACTGCATTATTTCTGTTATTTAATTTGGGAGGGTTGTAGACTTATAGGTTCAGTTGCCATCTTAACTGGAAATCTCATCCATCAGTTGTTCTAGACATTTAGAACATTTTAAGGGGATATGAGCAAACTGGAAAATATATGCAAAGTAAGGAAGAAGTTAAGGAATTTAGAGACTAGATTATATTTAATAATCAAAGAAACTGAACACATTTCTTGTTGATAAAACTTCTTGTAAGGCATGTCTTCAAATATCTGGAGGGCTGCCAATTTAAGTGAAGATTAGACTTACTGTTTACAACTCCAAAAGGCTGAGGGAACTAAGAGTAAAGGAAATGCACAGGGAAACAGATTTTAATTTAAAAAATGACATTCAGTAAATTAAAATAATCCAAAAACTGAAAGAAATGCTTTGTGAAATTACATTGTATTTCCCTTTGTGGTATGAGAACATACGTTGTGTAATTTCTATTCTTTTAAATTTCTTAAAGTGTATTTTATGGTCCAGGATGTGGTCTATCTTGGTGACAATTCTGTGTGAAATTAAGAATTCATATTCTGCCATTAATGGATGGGCTATGGCAATTAGACCCAGTTGATTGATAGTGATGTTTAGATCATTTACACCCTTACTCATTTATTTATTTATTTATTTAAAAGAAAAAAAAAAGAAATATGGGCTTTATTAAAAAAATATTTTCCATGTATCAAGTAGTACAATCATACAAACAATTTCATCACAAATGACCTAGACAATTCATTTAAAATAAAATTAAATAAGTCTTCAAGGGTAAGATTTTACATTCTAGCCAGTCCTTAAAAACTAAAGTCCCCTATCTTTACTCATTTTCTGCCTATTGAATCTATCACTACTGACAGAGGGGTGTTGAAGTCTCCAACTATAGTACTGAATTTGTCTATTTATTTTAATGCTATAAGTTTTTGACACATAAATTTTGATGCTCACTTGTTAGATGGATGCAGGTATAGGATTGTTATGTGTTCTTGACACGTTGACCTCTTTGTCATTATGTCATCCCTGTCTTTATTCTTGATGATATTCCTTGTATTGAAGTCAACTTTGTCTGAAATTAATAGTTACTCTGACTTTCTTTTGATTAGTGTTATTATGGTATATATTTCTCCATCTGTTTACTTTTAACCTATTTAAAGTCATTTCTTTTTTAATTAATTAACTTATTTTTGGAGTTGAACATTTATTTTCTCATTAGAATAAAGTGGATAATGAGTTAATATTCCTGAACAAATGTTTGCCACCTAGCTTTATTGAAATTACCATTAACATTCTATTTTACCAATTCTATATAGTATACCTGAAGAAGATGAAGTTTTCTTTTAGGTTCTCGTTATATATTTCATACATAATATCAATAGTGTATATATGTCAATCCAAATCTCCCAGTTCATCCCACCCCCCCCACCCCCCTTGGTGTCCATAGATTTGTTCTCTATGTCTGTGTCTCTCTTTCTGTTTTGCAAGTAAGATCATCTATACCATTTTTCTAGATTCCACATATATGCGTTAATATACGGTATTTGTTTTTCTCTTTCTGACTTACTTCACTCTGTATGGCAGTCTCTAGGTCCATCCACATCTCTACAAATGACCCAATTTTGTTCCTTTTTATGGCTGAGTAATATTTTATTGGATATATATATATCACATCTTCTTTAGCCATTCTTCTGTTGACAGACACTTAGGTTGCTTCCATGTCCTGGCTATTGTAAATAGTGCTGCAGTGAACATTGGGGTGCATGTGTCTTTTCGAATTATGGTTTTCTCTGGGTATATGCCCAGTAGTGGGATTGCTGGGTCATATGGTAGTTCTATTTTTAGTTTTTTAAGGATCCTCCCTACTGTTCTCCATAGTGGCTGTATGAATTTACATTCCTGCCAACAGTGCAAGAGGGTTCCCTTTTCTCCATACCCTCTCCAGCATTTATGTTTGTAGATTTTTTAATGATGGCCATTCTTACGGGTGTGAGGTGATACCTCATTGTAGTTTTGATTTGCATTTCTCCAATAATTAGTGATGTTGAGCATCTTTTTATGTGTTTTTTGGCCATCTGTATGTCTTCTTTGGAGAAATATCTATTTAGGTCTTCTGCCCACTTTTTGATTGGGTTGTTTGTTTTTTTGATATTGAGCTGCATGAGCTGTTTGTATATTCTGGAGATTAATCCTTTGTCACTTTCTTCATTTACAAATATTTTCTCCCATTCTGAGTGTTGTCTTTTCATCTTGTTTATGGTTTCCTTTCCTGTGCAAAAGCCTTTAAGTTTAATTAAGTCCCATTTGTGAATTTTTGTTTGTATTTTCATTACTCTATGAGGTGGATCAAAAAAGATCCTGCTGCAATTTATGTCAAAGAGTGTTCTTCCTATGTTTTCCTCTTAGAGTGTTATAGTGTCTGGCCTTACATTCAGGTCTTTAATCCATACTGAGTTTATTTTTATGTATGGTCTTAGGAAGTGTTGAATTAAGGAAACACTCCCATTTCCCATTGCAACAAAAAGAATAAAATACCTAGGAATAAACCTACCTAAGGAGGCAAAAGACCTGTACACAGAAAACTATGAGATGCTGAAGAAAGAAATCAAAGATGACACAAACAGATGGAGAGATAGTCCATGTTCTTGGATTGGAAGAATCAATACTGTGAAAATGACTATACTACCCAAAGCAACCTACAGATTCAATGCAATCCCTATCAAGTTACCAATGGCATTTTTCACAGAACCAGAACAGAAAATTTTACAATTTGTATGGAAACACAAAAGACCCTGAATAGCCAAAGCAACCTTGAGAAAGAAAAATGGAGCTGGAGGAATCAGGCTCCCTGACTTCAGTCTATACTACAAAGCTATAGTAATCAAGACAGTATGGCACTGGCACAAAAACAGAAATATAGACCAATGGAACAGTATAGAAAGCCCAGAGATAAACCCACGCACATAAGGTCACCTAATCCATGACAAAGTAGGCAAGAATATACAATGGAGAAAAGACAGCCTCTTCAATAGGTTGTGCTGGGAAAACTGGACAGCTACATATAAAGTCATTTCTTATAGGCAACATACAGCTGGGTCTTGCCTTGTAATCCACTCTGACAACCTTGTCTTTTAATTGGTGTATATAGATCATTCAAATTTTAAATGATTATGGATATATTTGGATTAATATCTATCATGTTTGTAACTGTTTTCTATTTGTTGCCTTTTTATGTTGTTTTTCTTCCCCTTACTATTTTTCTGCTGTTTTGAACATTTGCTATAATTTCATTTTATGATCTCTCATAGTATATAAATTATAATTCTGTTTATAAAATTCTTAGTGGTTGCCCACAAATTTGCAATATACCTTTTAAACTAATCTAAGTCAACTTTAAAATAATCCTATAACACATCCATGGATTGCAAGTATCCTGTGAAATACTATTCCTATTTTCTCTCTCCCATTCCTTGTGACATTACTGTTATTCATTTCATTTATCCATATGCTATAATCACCCAATACATTTTTACTGTTTTTACTTTAAACAGTTATGGTTTTGATCATTTACGAATGAAAAAATGAAGACTTTTATATTACCTTCATTTATTCCTTCTCTAACGCTCTTCATTTCTTTATGTAGATCTAAGTTTCTATATCATTTTCATTTTCCCGGAAGAATTTTTTAAGCATTTCTTGCAAGGCAATTCTGCTGGTGATAAATTCCCTCAACTTTTACTTTTAGAGAAAAGTTTTACTTCTTCTCTAGTTTTGGAGAATCATTTTACAGGATATAGAATTCTGAGTTGATGATTTATTTTCTTCTAACACTTTAAATATTTTTTCTACTATTCCTGCTTCCATTGTTATGAGAATTACACTCTAATTCTTATCTTTCTTCCTCTCTAGGTAAGATTTTAACCCCCTCTGTCTTTTTTTTAGGATCTCCTTTTTGTCTTTGTCTTTCTGATATTTGAATGTGATATATTTAGGTGTGGGTTTTGGGTTTTATTGGTGGGGTGGTATTTATACCCCTAGGTACTCTCTGAGCTTTCTAGATCTGTGATTTGGTGTCTGTCATTTATTTTGGAAATTTCTCCATCATTATTACTTTTCACGACCAATCCTCAGAGATAGGATGGAGCCAAGTCAAAATCTGATACAAAAGTAGAGAGGAGAACTCCCAAGCAAATGTTGTAGCATTTTCCCAGCCTTGTTAGAGCTGGGAAAAGAGATTGCCTTGGAGTTTTTATGGGGGTTAGGGAATAGAGCCAGGATGAGGGTTCCTGTACATGGTGTGAACTTCCTACTAACCCCAAAGGAAGGAGCACCTTGGCTTGTCTAGATGTGGGGTAAAAAGAGAAAGAGGGAAGGGTCAGGCTTAAAAGATGTGAGAAATCAAACAACGGAGTTAGACTCATTATTATATTACATCCTTTTTTTTTTTGGTCCATTCTCTCTTTTTCTGGTATTCAACTGTGTGTGTGTGTACATTACAACTTTTTGTTTGTTTGTTTTGTTTTGTTTTTGTTTTTGTTTTTTGTGATATGTGGGTCTCTCACCGCTGTGGCCTCTCCTGCCACGGAGCACAGGCTCTGGATGCGCAGGCCCAGTGGCCATGGCCCACAGGCCCAGCCGCTCCACGGCACGTGGGATCCTCATGGACCAGGGCACGAACCTGCATCCCCTGCATCGGCAGGTGGACTCCCAACCACTGCGCCACCAGGGAAGCCCACAACTTTTGAAATTGCTGTTTTGGATGTTCTGTTGTGTTTTTTTTTTCATTTTTTTTTTCTATTTGTATTTCAGTTAAGAGATTTCTACTGACCTATCTTCAAGCCATTGAGTTCTTCCTCAACCACATCAAGTCTGCTGAGCCTATCAAAAGCATTCTTCATTTCTGTTACAGTGTTTTGGATTTCTAGCAATTAAAAAATTCTTTCTTAGAAGGACATATTGTATAACACAGGGAATATAGCCAATATTTTACAATAACTATAAATGGAATATAACCTTTAAAAATTGTGAATCATTATATTGTACACCTGTAACTTGTATACTATCATACAGCAACTGTACATTAATTTAAAACAAAAAGTATAGAATGGTCCAAGGAAACACATAAAAAAATTCTTTTTAGAGTTTCCATCTATCTACTTACATTACCCATCTGCTTTTTCATGTTGTCTTATTTTTCCATTAGCCCTTAAACATATTAATCATTCTTGTTTTAAATTCTCTGGTAATTCCAACATCTGTATCATTCTCTGAGTCTATTTCTGATAATTGCTTTGCCTCTTTAGACTCTATTTTTACTTGCTTTTGAAATTTCTTGCATTATTTTTTGTTGAAAACCAGGCATGTTTTATTGGATAATAGAAACTGAGGTACATAGATCTTTGGTATAGGGATTTATGTTACTCTGGCTAGGAGTTAGACTACGTTTAATATTTGCTATAGTTATACATGCTAGAGATGTTGAATCTCTCTAGTGTCTTTGTTTTTGTCCCCCGTCTGAACTTTGGGCTTCCTTATCAGTGTGATTGAAGCTCCTTCATCTCTAATCCACTATTTTTATATTGGATTCCTGTTAGTGTGGTAGTAAGGTTTGGAGGAATAGGAGCATTCTATGATCTTCCACCTATGTATAAGTGTTTTAGTATACCCGTTTCTCAAGACTGATCTTGACAAGTGTTTCTTCAGTGACACAGCTTTTTCCCCCGACCCCCATATACCCTACTCTGATGTCAGCATTTCCAATCCATTTCTTTGAAGGCTTAACCCCTGTTAATAACTATGTTTTCTTTTTCCCCTATGTTTCCCTTTTTTCCCTACAGAGGGCTAGAGTGAGAGAATGTCCTTTTTTGACCTGGGTGAAGACTATAGCCAAATCCTTTTCCTTGGAGAGTAGGCCTTTATTATGGAGAAGGTTCCATGCATTTCACAATGATTATTCTTTTATCCCTGCCAGAGCCACAAAGGGTCTTTCTCAGATACGGTTCTGGAGGTAAAGCCAACAAGATGGTGAGAGCTTCCCTTAAGTTTCCAGTGCCTAGTAGTTTTTTCTGCTCAAACTAGTCCACACATGGCCTTCAGAAACTCATCAAAATTACCAGTTAGGTGTTCCTACTAGTTCATGGATCCAGTAGTTTCCACTCCAGATATATTGATCTTGGTTGTATCTCTCTGTATAATTCTGTCTCTCCAAATTCCAGGGTGGTAGTTTGCCCTACAACCTCATTTCTTGATTACTCCAAGAAAAGTCATTGATCTTCAGTTTGTCCAGCTTTTGTTGTTGATGTTGCATAAACAGGAGTGATGACTCCTAAGCTCTTTACAAATTGGAGCTATAATCTGCTCCTTTGTTTTTAGTGAGCAGAAAAAGTTTAAGATTAAGGAAAGTTTACAAAATTCATGTAGTTCATAAATAGTATAGGAACGTCTTCCCCATCTTAGGATATTTGTGTCTGGTTTCTATTCTGCTCCCAATTCTCTTCATTCTCTCATTTTCAGGTCTCCTCTTAAAAGTTTCTTCCTCAGAGATGCCAAGAAGATATGAGATGCTTTGGGCATAGACTCTTGTAGTTAACCTGCATGTTTTTGAAAACTAGCTCCATCACTTACTAGATGCTGACCTTTAGCAAGTTACTCATCCACTCTCTGAGTTAATTCCCTCACTTGTGAAATAGAGATAAAAATAGACTCTTATCACATTAATAAGTTATTTAATGTTGATTCCTTAGAATAGTATATGGTACATAGTTAAGTCCTCTATGGGTGTTATGTATGTTTAATGAGCAGTCTACAGTGAGGATAACTTATATATCTCCATTGTGAACTTTATTTCAAGTCTTCACTTTGAATAATCAGCAATACCTTGATTTTGTAAATTCTAACAGTTTATAGAACAATTATATTGATGTCCATCACTATACTTTTTATTCTGATCATCATAATCCTCTGAGATAGTTTGAGCAGACATTGCATTTCTCATTTTATAAGGACTTCATTGTTTTGCCAAAATTTCACCAGTAACTAGCTGAACTAGAACTTTAGTCTATGCCTTCTGGCCCTACGTATAGTGATTATTCCATATCCTGTACTGCCTCAGCAGATTTTAATGACCTCTTAACCATATTCATGTTGTAGTCTAAGTGGTATCCCATTTTATTTGAGAGAAAATAGTGAAAATGAGAATTAAAAACTATTTTCCTTTTAGCCTTTAATCTTCCTTTAGCACTCTCTGTGCAGAGCTGCGGTTTAATTATTGGTTTTTTTTTCTGCTGAAATGCACCTTAAAAATCTCAACACTTATAACATGATGGTAATTATATGGAAAATGCAAGTCTAACCAGCATTTCTGTTCACAATACCTAAGAAAACCAGGGTGAATATTTTGAAGGAAATTGAGTTACTGTATAATTGTCCCAATTTTCACTTCATTTTAAATGTGTGCATGCTATGTAGAATCACTAAAGATTTCACAAGTATTATATTAGATTTAATACCTGTGGTGAACTGTAATTAGAGCTTACTTTCCAGGCCTGTGTAAATGTCAGTAGTTTACAATATTCTACATTTATGTCTGCTTTTGTTACCAAATGCTTTGCTATGTGTATTTGCCATCAGTCTACAAGTTAGCATCCAGCTATTATAGATTTCCAACTTGACAAAGGAAGTAATTATTACATGGAATAAGGAATCAGTTATTAAATTACAGAAAAGTCCCATGATCCAATTATTTTATTTTTCATAAACTTGTTCTTAAATCTACTTTTATAACTTAAACTGCTTTTTATGTTTTAAGAGCAGGACACCGTGCTACTGTTCAAATTATTAACTGACTCTGGACAGGTCATTTAATCTCATGCTACCAGGACAGCTTGTTCACGATCAATGGGGAACATCAACACTGAACCAAATCTGCAAGCCAAGAAGAAAGTAGGGCCCATATCTTTGTCTTAATTCTGTCAAATTGGTCATACTTCTATTACACTTGAAAAGAGTTGACAAATTTGTAGTGCATTTTCCAAATGTCACACTTAGCTAAGAACAATTTGTATCTTTTGGGTTTTCCAGTAAGGCACTCTAATCCGCTTTAATATTTTTTGGCTTCTTCATCTCGCCTAAGTATAAGACTGGGAAAGGGGAAATTCATAGTTTTAACAATTAAAATGCTCAGTTGTTTTGCCAGGTCTTCTTGAGAACACACATTCTATTTCCCAGCTGTATGAATTAAATACATTTTATTTTAGAGTACACAAATAGAGATATTTTTTCATAGCTCTGTAAACAGACAAATTAAACTGCTATTCAGGCTCGCTGAATCAAGGACCACAGTTTCATATTATTGGCTAAGTCTCTTTTGCACGGACAAAACACTTTCTTGTATTTCTATTTACAATGAAAAATTTTAGGAGAAAAATTAAAAAAGAAAAAGAAACAAGTCCCTGTAAGATCTGGTAATGTCTTATTTATGTTTTTAAATTAATTGTTGAGAACGGTTTTTACTTCTCTAAAGGATGGATGCATTCTCATACTTCATGAAATAGTGGATTTCAAAATGAGTTCCCAGGATTCGTAGGGTCATTGGGATGTGCCTCAGGGCTGCTGCAGCAGTGGGGAGGGAATTGTGGAGGGGGAATGAGTGGCATTAGTTATGGGTTTTCCACTCCTATCTCAATCTGAGTAGGGGATACTTTATGATATTTATTTTGTTATTAGAAAAATAAGAATTCCGCTGCTAAAACAGCAACACAAGTTTGAAGTCCTCTAGTTTTTTGCAGGTGATATTTGCACAACAATGTTTTTAAATGAACTGATATTGAGGTATACTGTGTCAGGAAACAACATTAAAAATAAGTATGATGACTTAACCATGGACTTTTAGAGCTTCTAATAGGGAATAAAAGTTTTAGGAAAATGATAAGGCTGAAAATTCACAAAAGGAACATATTATTTCATGTATTTTTTTTGTGTGTGAGGATGTAAGGACACTGGAATTTCTATTCTGCAAGGAAGTCTGTGAACATCCAGTTGGTCATTATTCTTAAGAATTGTCCAAGATATATAGACACCTAGATAGTGAACCACCCATAAATATTCCGTCAGTAGTTGAAAGACTATTCAAGTCTAAATACCCAGAAGAAAATACCTGATTTTCATCTTAAATTTCTAAAAATTGGAGCAACCACTGAATTACCATAAGGTGAAGTTAAGAATTTCCAAAAAAAATAATTTTAGTTCAATATTTGAAAAGTCATGTAAGAAATGTTACTTACTAGCAGAAGAATTGTATTATAGAAGTACAGATAGGAAGTCCATAAATATCCAATGTGGACAATTTTCCTTTGCTTTTCTTTTTGCTCAAAACAGTCTCTTGTCATACTTCAAACTTTAACCTTAAACTTCATTTTACTGTGAGGGCTGCCAAGTTCTCCACAAGGCAATAGCTTATAGATACAGAGGAAGTATAAATTATTATCATTAATAATCCACCCTGTTCTTCCCCCACCTCATTTAAACTAATGGACCATATGTTGCCATTTTCTTTCAACTGTATCCAAGAATATTTCAGAACAAAAGAGGAGAAGAGATTGTAAAATATTATATGACCACGACCTCACATTTATTTTCCAATTAAGACAAGAAAAGTAATGATAACTCATACTTTTCATCTGTCTCCCTGGAAATATTTCTTGATTAAAAATAGAGTACTCAGATTTTTGTTTTTTAAGGTTATAAAGGAGAAAAATACTTTTGAAACTGTTTCAACGATTTCTAAAATTTAAAGGACAAACATCAACAAAACAGTGAGTCTATCCTTTATAGTGTAATTACGGCTGATTTTTTTATTTTACTACTCAAATTAATTGGCCAAGTTTTCATTTGTCTGTGAAAATCTTAAATATTTTATATACATTGTGAAGGCATGTATAGTGTTGAATGAATAGAACATGCTTTCCAGTCAGCAGGGAAAATAAAAGTAATGGAGTCCTAGCAGTTAGATGTAGATAATTGTCAGGAAATAACAGGTGAGAGAAACTGAGCTGTAGCTTATTGTAAAGAAGAATGGTGACTGATATAGGGGTTTTGAATGTTTCAAATCATATATGTCTGAAATATTGGTGCAAAACCAAATAGACGCTTGAGGAAGAATTTAGCAAACATAAAGGAAAGATGGTTGAGGCATAAAAATCAGGTTCAGAAAACTACAGAAGGGTAAGCGGAAAGAGGTGGATCTCCCGATGTTATGGTAGTGACCTAGTCTATCCAATCCAAGTCTGGCTGGTTCTAAGCTAGGAGCTTGATACAATAGCTCTTTTGTAACAGATTTCAGGAGCACCATTGGTGTTACTTTAACTGGAGAGGGGGGATCCCCAGACTTTGGCAATGGTATAAGATGATGCTGAGGCATAGTCATCAGTTTTCTCAATCCTGGGCTTTGGAGGGTTGTTATGTGAGTTAGAGTATCTACAGAGTGATTTGGGATGAAGCTAAAGAAATGCTGTTTTCAACTGCTATCATGAAGTAACAAAGAGGTGTGACCAAGATTTTGGAGTAGGAAGACCCTGAGCTCACCTTCTCCCAGAGGCACACCAAAATTACAACTATTTCCAGGGCAATTATCTATGGGAATGACCTGAAGACTAGAAGAAAAGATTTCCCACAACTAAAGATATAAAGAGATATGGTATAGTCAAGACCCAAACCCCCAGGTAGGTGACCCACAAAGAGGAGGATTATCACAATTACAAAGCTTCTCCCTGAGAAGCAAAGGGTCTGAGCCCCACATCATGCTCCCTAGCCCAGGGTGCTACCCTGGGAAGATGAGCCCCCAGAACATCTGGTTTTGAGACTAGCCGGGCTTACTTTCAGGAGAGCCACAAGGTTGCAGGAAATGGACTCGGCTCTTAATGGATGTGTGCAAAATCTCACACACTATTGAGTCCCAGTGCCAAGGCAGTAATTTGAAAAGACCTTGGGTCAGACCCACTTGCTAATCTGTGAAACCTCCCAGAGAGGCAGAAGGCAACTGAGACTCTCACTGGGAACATAGCTGCCAGTAGCAGCCATTTTGGGGAGCTTGTTCTACCACGAGGACAATGGTGATGGCAAACAACAGTTTGGAGCCTTCCTTCTAACTTATTAGTGCTGGGGCCCTTACCCATTTAACAGTAGGCCAGCACCATCCCAGCTTCACCTGGGCCCCACAACCAACCACCTGGGACTTGGCCCTGCACACCAGTGGGCTGGCACAAGCCCTGGTCCCCTCAGCACCCACAGCCAGTCATCTCAGGACCTGGCTCTGCCCACCAATGGGCCAGCACGAGCTCCAGCTTCCCTAGGCTGTGTATCCAGCTGACCTGGGACCCAGCCCCACCCACCAGTGGGCCTGCACTAGCCCTAGAACCCCTTGGCCCTTGTAGACAGCAGTTCTGGGATTCGGCCCTATCCATCAGCTCTCTCAAGAAAGGTATTCTTGCAAATGGAACAAAAAGCAATCTGGGACAGCAATACTTATATCAGACAAAAAAATACTTTAAAACAAATACTGTAATAAGACACAAAGAGGACATTCCATAATGATAAAAGGATCAATCCAAAAAGAAGATATAACAATTATAAATATATATGCACCCAACATAGGAGCACATAAATATATACAGTAAATATTAACAAGCATAAAGGAAGAAATTGACAGCAACACAATAATAGTGGGGGAGTTTAACACTGCACTTACATCAATGGATATATCATCCAGATGGAAAATCTATGAGAAAATACTGGTCTTAAATGGTACGTTAGGCCAGATGAACTTAATAGATATATATAGAAACTTCCATCCAAACTTAGCAGAATATACATTCTTTTCAAGTACACATTGAACATTCCCCAGGATAGATCACATGCTAGGCCACAAAAAAGTCCCAATAAATTTAAGAAGGCTGAAATTATATCATATGTCTTTTCTGACCACAAAGGTGTAAGACCAGAAATCAACTACAAGAAAAAAACTGCAAAAAACAAAAACACGTGGAAGCTAAACAATATGCTAAAAAACACTAACGGGTCATTGAAGAAATCAAAGAAGAAATAAAAAGTACCTGGAGACAAATGAAAATGGAAACACACAATGCACATCTTTGAAATGCAGCAAAAGCAGTTCTGAGAGGGAAGATCATAGAGATTCAAACCCACCTAAGGAAACAAGAAAATTTTCAAATAAACACCCTAGACTTACACCTAATGGAACTAGGAAAAGACTAAATAAAACCCAAAGTTTATAGAAGGAAAGAAATAATAAAGAGCAGGGCAGAAATAAATGCAATAGAGACTAAAAAGCAATAGAAAAGATCAATGAAACAAAGAACTGGCTCTTTGAAAAGATAAACAAAATTGATAAAACTTTAGCCAGACTTATCAAGGAAAAAAGAGAGGGCATAAATAAATAAAATCTGAAGTGAAAGAAGAGAAATTCTAACTGACCAAAGTACTCATAAGAGAGTACTATGACCAGTTATACACTGATAAAATGGATAACCTAGAGGAAATAGACAAACTCCTAGAAACGTATAATCCCCCAAGACTGTAGCAGAAAGAAATGAAAAATATGAACTGATGAGTAATGACTTTGAATCAGTAATAAAAAAAAAATAAAACTCCCAACAAACAAAAGTGCAGGACCAGATGGCTTCACATGTGAATTCTACCAAATATTTAAAGAAAAGTTAAGGCACCTATCCTTCTCAAAATAATCCCGAAAACTGAAGAGGAAGGAATGCTTCTGAACACCTTCCATGAGGCCAACATCACCCTGATGTCAAAACCAGACAAAGATACCACATTCATTTATAAAGACTTGCAAAAAGTAGATATAGAAGAAACATACCTCAACATAATAAAGGTCATATATGACAAGCCCAAGCCAACATCTACTCAACGTTGAAAAGCTGTAAGCATTTCCTCTAAGACCAGAAACAAGACAAGGATGCCCACTCTCACCACTTTTATTCAACCATAGTATTGGAAGTCCTAGCCACAGCAATCAGACAAAAAAAGAAATGAATCCAAACTGGAAAGGAAGAAGTAAAACTGTCACTATTCTCAAATGACATGATATTGTATATAGAAAATCCTAATAAGACATGACACCATAAAACTACTAGAAGAGAGCACAGGCAAAACATCCTCTGACATAATCGTAGCAATATTTTCTTAGATCAGTCTCACAGGGCAAAAGATATAAAATAAAAAACAAACAAATGTGACCCAATCAAACTTGAAAGCTTTTACAGAGCAAAGGAAACCATCAACAAAATGAAAAGACAACCTACAGAGAAAATATTTGTAAAGGATATGACCAACAAGGGGTTAATTTCCAAAATATAAATCCACTCATACAACTCAATATCAAAAAAACAAACCAATCAAAAATGTGCAGAACACCTAAATAGACACTTCTCCAAAGAAGACATACAAATAGTGAACAGGCATGTGAAAAAATGCTCAGCATCACTAACTATTAAGGAAATGCAAATCGAATCCACATGAGGTATCACCTTATGCTGCTCAGAATGGCTATCATCAAAAAGTCTACAAATAATAAATGCTGGAGTGAGTATGGAGAAAAGAGAACCCTCCTACACTGTTGGTGGGAATGTAAATTGGTACATCCACTGTGGAAAACAGTATGGAGCTTCCTTAAAAGCTAAAAACAGAACTATCATATGATCCAGCAATTCCACTACTGGGTATATATTTGGAAAAGACAAAAATTCTAATTTGAAAAGGTACATGCACCCCAGTGCTCATAGCAGCACTATTCACAATAACCAGACATGGAAACAACCCAAATGTCCATCAATAGATGATTGGCTTAAGAAGATGTGGTACTGCAAAGTAAAGGAGCTGTTACAGTGGAGGATTACTGGACTGAATGTCAATATTATGACATAGTAAGAGTGTGTTTCGTGTTTGGTAGTTACAATCATTGTTGCTTTTGTTGTGGTCATCCATTTACAATGCTTGGTGTCAGTTTATTTATCTCTTGTAAAAATAAAATACAGTGTGTGTGTGTGAGTTGTGAAAAAAAAAAGAAGATGTGGTACATGCATACAATGGAATATTACTCATCCATAAAGAAAGAATGAAATATTGCCATTTACAGCAACATGGATGGTCTTAGAGAATATTATACTTAGTGAAGTAAGTCAGATATAGAAAGACAAATACTATATGATATCACTTATCATGGAATCTAAAAAATAATACAAATGAAGCTATGTACAAAGCAAAACAGACTCACAGACATAGAAAACAAACAAGGTTACCAAAGGGGAAAGAGAATGGAGGAGGAATAAATTAGGAGTATGTGATTAATGGATACAGACTACTATACATAAAATAGATAAGCAAGGAGGATTTACTGTATAGCACAGGGAACTATATTCAATATCATGTAATAACCTAGAGTGGAAAATAATATGAATAATACATATAACTGAATTACTGAATTACTTTGCTGCACACCTGAAATTAATACAATATTGTAAATTATTATTCAATTAAAAAAAGAAAATAATAAAGATGACATAAAAAGACCATTAGAAGTATGAAATTCAGTGACATTGCAATACATGAAATTAATATACTACAGAAATCTGTTATATTTCTATTCACTAACAACAAAATATCAGTAGGGGAAGTTAAGAAAATAATCCCATTTCCAATTGCATCACAAAGAATAAAATGTCTAGGAATAAATCTAACCAAGGAGGTAAAAGACTTGTACTCTAAAAACTGTGACATCGATAAAGACATTGAATTGAAAACAATACAGATAGATGGAAAGATATACTGTGTTCTTGGATTGGAAGAATTAATATTGTTAAAATAACCATATTCTCCAAGGCAATAACCATAATCTCCAAGTCAATGCAATTCCTATCAAAATGCTAATGGCATTTTTTCAGAGAACTAGAACAAATAATTCTAAAATGTGTATGGAAACACAAAAAAGACCTCAAATAGCCAAAACAATCTTGAGAAAGAACAAAGCTGGAGGTATCATGCTCCTTGATTTCAAACTTTATTACAAAGCTACAGTAATCAAAACAGTATTGCACAAAAACAGACACATAGATAAATGAAACAGAACAGAACTCAGAAATAAACACACATTTACATGGTCAATTAATCTACAACAAAGGAGGCAGCAATATACAATGGGGAAAAGACAGTCTCTTCAATAAATGATGTTGGGAAAACTGGAGAGCTACATGTAAAAAAATCAAACTGGACTCCTTTCTCATACCATATTCAAAAATAAACTCAAAATGGTTTAAAGACTTAAGTGTAAGTTCTGAAACCATAAAACTCCTAGAACAAATCATAAGAAGTTGGCTCTTTGACATTAGTCTTAGCAGTATTTTTTTTTTATATATCTCTTTAACAAAGGGAAACAAAAGCAAGAACAAGCAAATGGGACTACATCAAACTAAAAGCTTTTGCAAAGCAACTCTCTGGAACTCAGGGAAGCCTAGGAGGCTACAGTTTTTCTACAGACAAGAGGCAGGTAGAGGACATGGGCGGTGGCAGAGACTGTTCTGGGAAGGTGCCATAGGGTCCTGCTCAGCTATAGACTCATCGTAGTGATCATTTCATAACGTATGCAAATGGCAAATCATTATGTAGTACACCTGAAACTAACATAATATTGTACCTCAACTATGCTTCAATTAAAAAGTAAAAAAATAAAAAAGTGACATAATCTAGACTTTTAGGTACTAATAAAATAATTCTATATTTTTGCTTTAAAATATTGTTATTATAACCTAGGGCAAGTCCGGGTATGAAAACATCTTATATATTTTTCATCATTGTATTTCTAGTATATAATATATGGAGAAAGAATGATAGACTCTGAAATTGTAGAAAATTATATATTTGACTTAACTCTTACTTTATGACTCATGTTTCAACTTGTCTTCAGCATTTAAAATTAGCTATTAAACATCAGTTATATACCAGGTAGCTTGCTAGGCCTTAGCTAAAGAAAAATGAAAAATTGAGGTCTCTGTTCTCAGAAACTTATATTGTTGTTTGAGAGGATTTTCTTTTCTGAGAGTTTTCTCTTACTTTTCTTTCTGAAAAGATGAGAATAAAAATAGACAGGAGGACTAAATGAAAGAAGGAAGAATTATGGAGTTGATGACCTATTATTTGGTCTCTCTATTTCTCCTCTTGCTACCCTTCTAATATTCTCCATAGAGAAGGATCTTGTAAAATCTATATCATGTCATTCTGCGGCATTAAACATTCAGACGGGGCTTCCCTGGTGGTGCAGTGGTTGAGAGTCCACCTGCCGATGCAGGGGACACGGGTTCGTGCCCCGGTCCGGAAGGATGCCACATGCCGTGGAGTGGCTGGGCCCGTGAGCCATGGCCGCTGAGCCTGCACGTCCAGAGCCTGTGCTCTGCAACAGGAGAGGCCACAACAGTGAGAGGCCTGCATACCGCAAAACAACAACAACAACAACAACAACATAAAAAACACTCAGAGGACTCCCCATATAGCTTAAAGAATAAAAGCCCAGCTCCTAACTTTGAATACCTTGTCTCATAAACTTACTCTCTAAGCTTCAGATATGCTCTTTCCTCCCCTCTATATTTCTTGCCTAGCACCATTGCACTAACTATTCCTTTGACCTGAGAAACTCCTGGCCTGGATCTTGTCACAGCCAACTCCTTCTTCAGCTCTATCACCTCTCCAGATAGTGTTCTTATAACCTTCAAATAGAAAGCCACTTTCTAGGATGTTGTCATATACTATTTTCTTCATGTGAATTCTTACTACCAGAGATTAATTGCTCTACATATTTACTTATTATCTCTATTACTCATTAGAATGTAAGTTTCATATGTTTGTTTTATTTACTACTGAATAGCCACATCCTAGAATAAGCTCTTATCTAAGATTTTTATTAAAAACTCTCATGAAAATGTCCAAATAAAGAAAACAAGCTCAGGTAAAAAATGTCATAGAAAAAAATATCCAGTAGAATTCCTGAAAAATTTGTTCAAATACACATTTCATTTGTAAGGAAAAGAAATAAAAATAAATAATTAAAAATGAATATAACATGACAAAGAATCACAAAGAATCAACATTAAATACTGAACTCACTAATGGTAAGTAAAAAAATTTTTTTTGAAAAAAAATTTTAAGTAAATTTATTGATTTATACCAGTGAAAATTCCAGTGGTAAGATAAACTTCAAACATGGTTAAATCCATGTACTATAAGAACATACTTAAAATTCAGTCTCCCTGTATTCATATCCCCAGTCTGCTTTTGTTATGTTGGCTTGATTTTCAGGCAGGATTTCTCCACATGTTGGCTACCATTACCTCAAGGCTTATCATCCTTTAAAGTAGTGACCTCAGCAGAAAGAGAACAGTTTTTGCCCTAAAATTTCCAGAAAAAAATCTAGGATTCGTTATCATTGAACTGGCTTGGACCCTGTGCTCATTCCTGACTTAAGTATGGAGTATTCTGACCAAAGCCTTAAAGCCATATGGATGGTTGAGATTATCTGGAACAATGTGGAATGAGAGTGGGATAAATTGTTTCTCAAAGAAACGCAGGAGTGTTGTCATTTGTGGAAAGAGATGGATTATAAGTAGGCAAAAACCAAAAAATATTCACATCAAGAACAAAGCATGTTTTTTTAATGTACTCATTACCCAAAAACAAAAGAGATTATAATATTTGACTATACTAATATGAAACAGGAAGTGGAGTAAGAGGGACAAAACCACCACCCTTTATTTCAGAGAAAGTAAAACATATTTGATCATTAATGTCCATTAGATTGATATGAATTTAGGAACTATTTGAAAAATTTTAAGTCATTGACAACTAAATTTACAAAATTAATAGCTATCTTCCAAACTAATGATATATGAGCTACATAACACATTAGAGTTTATTAAATCTTAGCTGGCCAATGTTGATTCTGATGATATAGTACTTTTACTTTATGTTGCTGTAATATTGGCATGAAAATCATATATTACCAGGCAATATAAACAAAGAGAAATTTAAAATTCTGTGATAGGGATATGCAAATCCATGACTTCTTTTCAGTAATGGTGTCTGAGGTCATATTCAATATGAAAACTTCAATCTATAAACACTGTCTACCTCCCCAGAGCACAGCTCAGAAAGAAATACAGAGCATACCTAGAGGTGGGAAGATCTGCTAACTTCCATTTCTGGAAATTATCTGAAGCCCAGGTTTCAGAGATGGCTCAAAATGGAGAGGAGAGGGGGTGGGTGGAACTCATAAAAAAATGATGCCAGAAATCTTTGTACTTATAAGGAACTTAAAATAATTGCAAGCAAAGAGATTTTAATTTTTTTCATTGCCATTAAAAACTTTCTTATACAGAAGCTTTTGCTCAAGTGTTAGATGACCAACTGGTGTCAGGTTGAATTGTGTTCCCTCAAAATTCGTATGTCAAAATCTTAACCTCCAGTACCTCAGAATGTGACCTTATTTGGAGAAATGTTTTGTAAATTGGTAATCAAGCTAAAGGGAGGTCAATAGGGTGATCCCTAATCCAGTATGACTGGTGTCATCATAAAAGGGGGGATTTGGACACACAGATCCTCATAGAGTGAAGAGTATGTGAAGAGGCACAGAAAGAACACAACGTCTATAAGCCAAGGAGAAGCCTGTGATAGGTCCTTCCCTCATAGCCCTCAGAAGAAACCAATCCTGTTAACTCCTTGATTTTGGATTTTTAGTTTCCAAAACTGGGGGATAATAAATTTCTGTTATTTAAGCCACTCAATCTGTGGTACTTTGTTATGGCAGCCCTAGCAAACTAATATAGTTTATGACCTGAGTTAAACACAGAATAGCCTAGACAGACTAGAGGATAAAGAAGGAAGTCTAGGCCAGAAGAAAAACATTTCCCTCAGCCACACCAGTTTCTTTTTCTTAAAAAATTAATTAGAAGTTGATATTAGATCTACATTTTGTGTTATTATATACTATCTAAAATTTGTTGTGTTTGGTAGTGGTGTAGTAAATTACACATACACAATTCACATTATGGATATTGATTAGTTATTCAAAACAATCCATATTATTATCTTTATAAATGCTGAATTAAATGAGCATCTTTAATAGAGGTGAATTGAAAATATATGTTTCTTGAGAAATGTGTCCCTGGCATTCTGCTCCATTTTGGGGGAAACAAAGACAAACACAGTCCATGATATCCTGATTTTAGTGTTGCTACAAACACATACCTAAAGGAGGTGACTAGGTTGGCACCACTCTCTGAGGAACAATGCTTTGAATGAGCTTAGTATTTACCCAGAGTACCCCACTTATATATTCACACTTTATTTCTTCTTTGAATAATAGGCTAAGAAATATTTGCATAAAAGGCAATTTAAATGAAGAGTTTTTCTTTTAGTCACAGCCTCTGAAATTTATGTTTCGTGTAAAAAATATAAAATAAAATACAGATCCTAATTTTTCAATTTGAGTTTACTAGATAATGACCAATTCTTAATCATAGGTTAAGAGTATAATGTAGTCTACAGAGTTTGATTTTTAAAAAAGGAAGAACTAACATTTGCATATTACTTATCATTCTCTTTCATATTTATGCTTTTTTACTGTAAGAAGATAAGAAAACTTCTCCTAAATGAGAAAGGACTGATTTTTTGAGACATGTAACAATTTCTGTGATTGCCCTTAATTATATAAGGATTTGGTTCAGGTTTAAACAAGCCTGCTAATTTGGATAAGTATAAAAATCTCTGCATCATATATCTTACTTTGTTGATGTTGCATTCTTTTTCTAAAAATTAACTGTTTTTTTCAACCTTTAATTCTCAAGGACTCATGTTTTTTTTAAAAATCAGTTGTGCAAAATTAATTTTCGTGTAATGTATTAAAGGAAACTAATCAAACAGAAAAACCCATCAGTATATGGTTATTCTTTTTTTTACTGGGAAATAAAATTAAACCATATTATATATTTAGAAATTCTGAAAGAAGCAGCAAGCCACATTTTATTTTACATTACAAGTTTACAAATTTGAGAATAGGTAATACACACTATTTGAAAAAGTTCTTAACTGTACCATTTATATTATGAAAAGCCAGGGTAAAATGTGTAAAACATTAACTGAGTTTTCAGGATTATCTGTTAATGAGGTCTGCTTAAGTAGTCTTCTTTTCTAAGATGTTTACATTTGTAACTCATTATTTTTTAATTAAACTAAATCAGGCACAGCTGTATCCAGAATATGATGAAAAGTCCCTGTTTCATACCTCAGTCTTTGTACTGCTAATATTAAGTGAAAAAAGTGCACAGCACAATCTTGCCCTCAAAACGAATTACCAATTAAATAATCTGGAAAGTGTTACTGATGAACTGGAGACTCGTTTCTATATTTAGTTTTGAAATAAAACATGCTTTATCCTTTCACAATGCTTTAATGTTGAAAATTGCCAGGAGTGTTTAAAAGGAATAAAAATCTTTGCATGAATGCTAAATTCTTTATCAAATTTAATTTACCTGCATGTACATGACTAGCATTGATATTCTGCCATCTAGTCAGTTCATTACAGTTTGAAAGACAAATGTAAGTATTCAGCTTATGGGAGAGGACTGTGATGTGTCTCAGGTTTATTTAAGAAAAATAATTCCAGAGCAGAAAAATAAGTGCAAAAAAAATATAGCTTGTAAAAAAAAAAAACCCAAAAATACATGAATTTTACCAAATCAGGTAAAGCAGGACTGTAATGCTACTTAGGTTAAAATCTCAAATCCTTTTTATTTGCTTTTGGTGTTTGCTAAATACTTTTATTTTTCTAGTTCAGAGTCCATCTAAGCTGTGCATATAAAGACATTAGAATAATTGAAAGATAAAAATTTAGGAATTGGACAATAACATTATGTAAAGAGTTTTGTTGATTTTTTTTTGTCTTCCATTTATTTTTCATTGACTGCAATATTACATTAGATTTGGCAACATTTATAAATTGCTCTTTTCAATCATCTTTTTTTTTTTAAGAAGGAAGAAGTTTCTTCCATGTGTAGTTCTTATTTTTCTCCTTAAATTAGCTCTCGTGGAATCATAGGAAAAGTTGGGCTTTTAAATATCTTCATTCTTTATTTTCTTTCAGTAGAATTAAATGCTAGAAACTGTGTACTTTCAATTATTTGTTTTTTCTTTTTCAGTACATTATTAAAAATGAATTGACCTATAAATAATTATTTTTTGTGTTATTTTATATAGTTTATACAAGACAGCTGTTGAATTCTATACCTCCAGATTCTCTTATGATTAACTATTTCTTTGACCGAAAACATAAAATTAGACAAAATTGTTCTAGAGCATTTTTATTGCTGAGTGTGTAAATACAGTCAGATAGTTTGAAGAAAACTTGATCTTGTCATAACAAAGTTTGAATACATCTTGAAATAGAGTTGAAAGCAAAAGCTGTAAAGTTAGACTGCCTGGGTTCAAATTCAGACACTAAAAATTACTTTCTTTGTAAGCATGGGTAAAATACCTAATCTTTCTAACCCTTTGTTTTCTTGTGTAGAATATGGGAAAAATAACAGTGCCAAACTCATGGTTCATTGTGAGGACAAATCATGATGTGTGCAAAATGACCACCAAGCTTCCTGACAAGTAATGAGCACTCAATAAATATTTTTATTTTTAAGTTTCTTCAATGTTTTATTTAAATTATGAGTTAATTCATACCAGCCTTATAGATTGATTTAAAACACATTATTTATTGAGTTTTACTCACTCAATGGTAGTAAATACTCAATGGAGTGAGTGAGTGAGTATTTACTCAATGGAGTATTTACTCACTGGAGTATTTACTCACTCAATGGAGTGAGTGAGTGAGTATTTACTCAATGGTAGTAAATATTTGCATTATTTTACCTAACAGAAGCAAAATGTAGAGATATTTTTCTATTCTGGATGACACTGGGCTGCTTTACTTTTGGGTAGCCTATGAGTTTTCTCAGTAAATATTAGAGACTTTAACAGATGCATAGGCTTATTGTCATGAAAACACCAAATTAACCTTTAATATGAATGAGAATTTTAGAGGAAAAGTTCTACTGTAAAATATTTGTTTAGTACGACAGCACTCTTTGTTAAAGGTTGGGTTAATATGGATTGCCTTTTTTCCAAGTTAAATATATAAAATTTTAGAGCTGTAATTTCACTTTTCAGTCATACTTCCTTCCATGATGGTTTCATTATATTTCATTCTCATGTTAAATGAATAAATGTATTCAATTTGCTAGTACATTTATAACATTTTTGTCACAATGATTCTGGATATTCCACATTCAATGATATAAATTAAGGAATAAAGAAAGCATTTTTCATTTTAAATTTAAGCAGTTGTTTCATTTAGCAAGGCATGCTTTACAAATTTCCTTTTATTATATTTCAGAAAAGAACTACAAAAGCTGAACAATTTTATGCCATCTTTTAAAGACGTATTAATTGTTATAGAAATTTGATTGAATATAGAGATACACAGGATTCACCATTAATGATATAACTGCTTTTTGTTATTTAGGAGTTAAATATTCTTTGCAAATCATTATATTTCTATAACTATCATTTTTTTGGAGAAAAGTTGTATATTTTGGAATATTTCCTTGAAATTTATAGAAAGTCCCTTTCAAGAGCCTTCTGTACATCAAGTGTCTCTCACCACTGTCCCAGTTCAGTAATGACTTCAATGTTAATGTCTGCTTCTGCTCTATTAATACCTCAATTTCTAACTAAGCCCAAATGACTGAGTGAAAGTTAAGCAAAATTGAAGGTTGTTAGCTTTAATTGAGACAGATGGGTAACTTTATTTTGAGAAAAGTTGTAATCCCTAACATAGATATGATCATTATATACATTTATGAGATGTACTATGCTGCACCAAAAAGATATATGCAAAACCTGAGTTACAGGGACTTGTCTATGCTTGGAGAAATGTGTGTTTGTGTGTGTGTGTGTGTGCATGTGTGTGTGTGTGTGTGTGTGAGAAACAGTATATAGGTAAAATTGTATACATATGTTTATATGTATGTTATAGATATATGTTTATATGTATGTATATACATAGATACATATGTGTATATATAATATAAAATATTTAAAATATATAATATGTTTATATGTGAATATATTATATATGTAAACACCTTGATTTATTTGTAATATCCTGTAACTACATATATCTCATTTTTAAAAACAAGAACCAAAGGGTAATTCTTCAATCAGTCTATCTTAATCTAAAAGCCTACATCCTACTTAAAGGCAAAATGTTGGAAGGACTTTCATAGGGAGACAGGCATGTCTTCTGTCACCATCAAAATTTGGAAGTGGACTACAGGTGACATAACATACAATTATACTTTTTATTCTCCAGAACATTATGTAATCTGTTCTGACTTAAGTTAAATGATCTATTAATTTTTAAATAAACTTTTTATTAAGGTAAAACATGAATATAGAAAATGCACAAATCAAAGTGTCCAGAAGGATACATTTTCTGAGCATACACCCCTGATGTCGGCACCGTGTTCAAGTCCTCAGTGGTCTCCCTGGTATTCTTTTCTAGGTACTACTCACCCCCAAAGTTTATACACCACGCTGATTTTTTTTAATTAATTAATTTATTTATGGCTGTGTTGGGTCTTCATTTCTGTGCGAGGGCTTTCTCTAGTTGTGGCAAGCGGGGGCCACTCTTCATCGTGGTGAGCGGGCCTCTCACTATCACTACCTCTCTTGTTCTCTGTGGAGCACAGGCTCCAGACGCGCAGGCTCAGTAATTGTGGCTCACGGGCCCAGTTGCTCCGCGGCATGTGGGATCTTCCCAGACCAGGGCTCGAACCTGTGTCCCCTACATTGGCAGGCAGATTCTCAACCACTGCGCCACCAGGGAAGCCTCCACTACCCTGATTTTTAACAGTATATATTAGTTTTGCCAAAAGCAGCTATTGATTTAACTACATTTACTTATATGATAAGGAACGTTATGCTTTAGTAATAAAGCAAATTCTTCATCAAAGCCAGTAAGATTCTGCAAGTAGCTAAGAAATAAGCAAGGACTAGGTAATAAAAGTTGGAAGCAATACTAAAATATGCCAAATATTCTTATCATATATAACTGAAAATACTGATGTGATTCGTCATTAGTCTCACTTCTGATAATAGAAACTCAGACCTGGGAATCTGGCCTCCTTGCCCTGCTTGAAGTTTTATCCTTGACACACTTTGACACTGGTCATTGGGAATTTGAAATAAGGAACTCAAATGCTTAGCTTCAGATAGAGACTATAGTCTTAAGGGGAACTGTGGAATCTGAGTTGTAGCAGGAATTGTTGAAATCCTTTTTGTTTGGCTTAAGCCTTTGTAAATACAATATTCACCTTCACTTTCTCCCAAGGAACATGAATAGCCCTGTATAGGAATTGGTAAATGAGCCATGGAGAATGAGGACAGAATCAAATTGAGTGAAATAATTTCAACTGCTGGGAACTCTTAATAGGCATGTAAACAAGAACGGGTTTGTTGTGTGTGAACGCTCTCACAGAGGTGCATGGACTCTTATCTCTCCATGCTGGCTGCATTTGGAGCGGTTCATGTTTAATTTGAAACAGTCTCCTGATGGTTCAGTTCAATTTGAAACTGTGCTCGGTCCATTATTTTATTATTTTTAGCTTAGAACAAAAGAAAACATTGTGAAATAACAGTCCTTTCAAGTTGGTGGGTTGCATAGGACACTCCATATCGTTTTTCAAAGTATCACTACAGTATTTGGATATGTGGCTAAAGGGTTAGAGGGATTGCATGTCATGCATTTTATTTGTGTCAGAGGTTAAAAAAAAATAGTACAAGAATCAGGCCTAAAACTTTCCATAAAACATGTAGCTTTTTTGTTAACAGGTCTAGGTCTTCCTTTTCTTTTCCCCATCCCTGATCCCTTGCAATGCCATTGTCTGTATATCTTTGTTTCTGTTTGTTAGAAAAGTAAAGGAAAATAGACCTTTGATTTTTGCCTACCAAATCTCACTTCTTAGGGTTATTTTTCATTCCTCACTAATATTTTTCTAGACTTTTCAGTGATTTTACCAAAAGACTGTTCCCTATTTTGAGGCCTGAGATGCTTAGGGAACCACTGCTTTATGTATACTTAACAGAAGAGCACTTTAATTACATAAGCTATTGTAAGAGTAACTGTTTTAGAATAAATAAAGAGGGTAAATAAAAATCTGCTGTGTCTATGATGAAAATGTTTACAATTATATTTTAACAATTCAGGTGCCAATTGACATAAGTTTTGGGAAAAAAACACAATGTTTTGAAAAAAGGCCCTTTTTTCTACAATTAAATGAACATATAAGGAATCCTAAGAGAGTACTACTTTTAATGCTGTCAATTAAAAGCTTTCCGTTCCTACAGAACAAACTAATGTAATGTTTTTAGTGATTTTAAACATGATGGAATTTAGCCCCAATTTTCCTGTGCTATAAACACAGACTTAACTATTGCAAACATCTGACAAAATTAAGTTTAATGCTCACTTCATTTTTCATTATCCCCACTCTGCCTTGGACTTTGCTAAATGCTAAGAAAGAAGCAGGAAAAAAACCTAAACAAAAAGTTTCAATTAGTCAAATCAAGTTTATAGAAGCAGTAAATACATGTATCAATGTCAAATAAGTCGAATAATACATATTGAAGTGATTCCTTCTCTGGTCTACTAATTTTCGTTTTGAACAACATCATCCAATCATAGTTCATAATCAACAAGAGTATTCAAGGAAAAGTGGCCTGGAAACCACAGCACATTTTTGTGTGCGTGCAGAGGATTCTAGCATAGAATGAGAGCATGGCTTTGGTTCTGTTTTTGGTGTAATTTTGTTCTTCTTTAGATGTCAAACAGTGCCAATGATTCATGATTGCAACACCTTAGGAAGAAATATAAAAGACAACTTTTTATCTACAGCTTCTAGGTGGGAAAAAAATGCCTCAGTGGAATTTAGTAATTTATTTTTGGCCAGAAAATGGAGTGAAAACTAACATCTCTGAGCTTCTCATGTTCTTTTTTTTTTTCTCCTCAGATACTATTTCCCCCCAACTAATTGTGATAGAAACAGGAATTACAAAGCCCCTGCTGCTTTAGATTATTGGTTATGTGGTGAAGTAACAATAGAATAGTTTTTCCATAAAAGACGAATTGGTACATGTAAAACCAGGAACTAGTAAAGACATTGCCCTGTTGTCCTTTCTTTTAGAAGAGGGATGGGCAACCTACAGTCCTAGGGCCAAATCTGGTCTGTTGCCTATTTTTGTAAATAAAGTTTTGTTGGAACACAGCCATCCCTATTCATTTATGTATTTACTAAGGCTGCTTTCATGCTTCAACCGTAGAATAATTAAGGAATTACGAGAAAGACCATATGGCCTACAAAGCCTAAAATATTTACTATACTATCTGGCCCTTTAAAGAAAAAGTTTCCAAACTACTGTTTTAGAAAATAAATCTCATACCACATCATTGATTACATGAATTATGCTTACACACCATGACTGCTTGTCTATTTTTACTTCCTTTTCAGTACCTAAATCCAAATAAACCTTTAATAGTAATAGAAATAATAACTGTTTATATTTATTAATCACCTTATATGTGCCAGATAATGTACTAAAATGGGTATTGTTTAAGCTGCTAAGTTTGTGGTAATTCATTATTGCAATATAAAGCTAACTGAGTAGGTATTCTTATTTTGTTGATAAAGAATCTGAGGCACCAGGAGATCAAGTAATTTTCCCAATATGTCACAAGTGAGGAGTTGATAGTTTCTGTGCTGTAAATCCCTCCCTCCGGATCTATCTTACTCTAAACTTTTGGGAGTGTTTTGGTGTTTCCTGGGAAAATCTCTCCCAGGGTGATTTCCTGTCCCATAACATGGATTTGTATTTCTAAGAGGCTGTTCTTATTTTCAACCAATTAGACAGGATTACTGAAACAAGTTAAAATGTAAATTATCATTTTACATTTAACCTGGAGAAGGAAATGTTGAAATGTATTTCAACTTTCTTTCATCTGGAAGATTGATCAAAAAATCATCATATTTATTGGGAGAAGAAACAAGCATCATGTAAAAAAATATTGCATGTATGTGGTCTGCCTTATAAGACCATTTCCTTGGGACAGGTAGTTGGCCCCCATCACCATTTTTTAAAAAAAATTTTTGGCCACACCATATGGCATATGGGATCCTAGTTCCCTGACCAGGGATCAAACCCATGCCTCCTACATTTGAAGCGCAGAGTCTTAACCACTGGACCACCAGGGAACTCCCGGCCACATCATCATTTTAAAGTGAGATGCACTGTATACAAGCAAGGTGATCTGTTCATCTTTTAGGGCGTTAGAAAGCAGAGAAGTGTAAACCTGTGTTACTGTAAATTTTCAAATATGGGAGCAAAATAGATGAATCAGAAATCCAGACTATGACCATATAATAATCAGTAACAGTTTAAAATGATGATACTTTTTTTCTTTTTAGAATTCATTAAAATTAACAATAAAGTCAAGGTAAGGTACATTATAATGTTAAAATAGATTCTTGGAGTTGGGAGATTTTTATTGCATTAATAATGATATAAGTTTATATTTACTCTGTTCTTTAAAGAATTATTATGCTTCCTCTGTTTGTACTTTTTTGGAAGAAATGACAGTGTGACTGACTTTAGAGTTTTTATTCAGCAATATTTTACTGAAATGGACATGAGAGTGCAAATTAAAAACTCACACCAGATGACTTGGTTTGTTTTTCTCTTCTAATTAATAATAAATTCTAATTTTATTATAATAAATGTAGGCCTAGATTATGGGAAAGTATAGGATAATAGAGCCTAATAAATTTTGAAAGAACAATATTATGAAATATTTCATAAATGTTAACTTTTTTTTCAAGATATGACTAATATCTCTATTTTGACTTTTTTGACTAGCTTTTAAAAACTAGTTTTCAATATTTAGGAAAACTAATCCATGAATGACATGAAATAACATTATTTTGATTTACTGTGGAAGCATATAAAACAAATGGTATAGAGATGTTTTAAAGATAATTTTGCTTCCTGTTAATTGTAATTATTGATCAGTAGCTGCATAAATTATTATGGAGTCAAGATTAGAGACTCTAAGGCTTTATGTACAAATTTTAAGAGTTATTTAAACAAAGACTTTTTAAAAGGAATTTACATTTAATTACTGAAAGTAAATAAAGATTATGTAAATAAGCTAAGAAGGATTAATCATTGTTTCTGAAGTCAGGATGTTCTTAAATCAAAATGCATGTGATCTCACTATAAGAAACTGTATATCTAGTTTGTCTTCCCAGAAAAATACTGACCACTATTCTAAACTGAATCTAAAAGCATGCAGTGGGACTTAATCTGACTGAAAGTGTAAGCTTCCCTTAAGTTCTTTTTAGTTATTATTTTTATTGTTGTAGATTTTGCAAAAACTTGAAAATGCCACTACTACTCATCTAACATTCTTAATTCTGCTGGTAGGATAAAGAGTGAAAGGATATGGGCTTTGGAATTAAACATGTCCAAATTTTATACTTGTCTCCATTCCATACCTGAGTGAATTATATAATCTTTTCTTGGGTTATTCATCTTCAAAATGGGATTCATTGTACCCAGTCTTCATGTTGAGAGAATTGGGGATGGTACCAGGACTGAGCAGTGTGTCCAGAACCTAGGAGCGTTTCTATACGTGGATGCTGTGATTTACATTCTTGTTGGCATCATCACTCTTAATGATGAAGTTTGTTATTTTTCACAGACCAAGAAGGGTCAGTTTTTTAGGCTGTACCCTTTTTGTTTCTCTGAGATAAAAGTCCGCCTTATTTTTTTTAGTCAGAAAAATATCACTAGTTGGATATAGTTTGAAACATCATCAGTAGTCATATGTTAAACTTGCCCAATATTCTGCTACTCATTGTTTTGGTCATTCAGGTATTTTGAAACTTGTAGGCATTATTAAAGTTATTAGATCCTACATTAAAATACTAGATAGCCTTGTAACTATATATGTTTAGGAGTATTTCAAGAATAAAGGGTATTAAAACGTTAAAATTTAAATTTCTTCTCATATATTTCATTGCTTTGCTTTATAACAAAAACTATAAAGAAAGATTAAGCTACAGGAGAAGAGGAACAGAGAGTAACACAATTATCTAGCAGAAAAGTAATGTTATAAAGTAATGTGTAAAACAGAATATCAAATTCTACTAGGCCTATGGCAGTGAGCAAAAGCCAAAACCCCTGTCATCACGGAGCTATATTCCGGTACATATAGTAAATCCTGCTTAGAATTCTTAATTTTTTTAATGGAGGACTTATATTAGGGATTTGGAATTAATGACCATGAACTCTGGCATTTTCTCAATGGAACAATCTCATTACCCAAGATACCTGATATGATGCCTTGTAAAAATATGAGAAATCAAACAGCCATCTCTTTAAGTAGCAAAGAAAAGCTTAAGATAAGATATTTATAAACAAAGGACAAATTATAATAGGATATTATTTATTAGGATGATTAAGTTTTCAAGCTTCCCCAGCTGCTAGTCTTCTTTAAAACATTGTTTCCTTTAAATTTATGTGTCTCCTTTATATCTTAGCATACCTCCCTATACATACTTGCATATGAATATGTATTTATATGTTATTCATATATTTTTAAATACTTGTATATTTTGTATATTCTCAGAAACTTTCAGTTATACCATATTTTATATTGGTTTCATATAATTACTGAAGATGCTAAATAAAACCAGATCCACTCTTAATCTCTTTGGCTCTCTCTAGAATCTCTCTCATCCCAGCTTGTTATAATGCTATTTATCATACATTTTGTTTATATCTGTTTTTCCAATTCTTCAACCCTTTTGAAAACTTCCACAAGTAGGCAATGCAAATTCATTTAGCTGAAAAAACAAACAAATCCTTATGTTGGGTTATAAACTTTCATTATACTGAGCTAAATTTATCCAATCACTAGAGTAGTTTTTCAGAAAAGTAGTAATATGGTCTGACTTTCATTGCTCATTTGTCTCATTTTAAAACTCATCAGTTGCTTATTCATAAAATTTTCAAGTTAGATAAAGGTGATTTCTAATGATGCAAGCATAGTGACCTGTTATGATTGCAGGATTTAGAAAATAGCAACTCCAGAATAGCTTCTCTAATCTTCAGGAACAGTTTTGTTTGGCTCAAACACTGAAATAGACTGAGTTCTCCTTAGAATACATGAAAATTGATTTCAAGCTATTCAGTTCCTTTTCTTCAATTAAGGTAGCTCTCTGAAAAGATGTTCTAATACAATTTTAAGTTTACAGAGCAAGTTAATTGTATTATGATTAAGAAGAGGAAATATTAGAATCGCAAGTATGTTTTTCTGAAGACTCTTGCTTCTAGAATAGTATTAATAATTTGAACCTATTTTTGTACCTTCTTTTCTTCTTCATGTCAAAAGTTATACATCCATTACAATAGAAAAGGAATACAACAAACATTTAAAAAATGCACATACCCAAAAGGAAAAGTCATTCTTAAACTATGATCTAGAGATAAGTTCTTTGACTTTGTGATGTTTAGAATTCTATTGTTTTTATATTATAAAACACATATTTTTAATGGGATTATATTTTTTAAATTTAACATAGTATTTTAAAATGTTAAAATGTACAATGAATGTAATTTCTTTAGCGTAATTGGTAATGGTTGCATGGGGTTCCACTGCACAGGTGGTTAATCATTAGTTTGCCTTCATTGTGGAACTTCGGGTTGTTTACAGTTTTTTGATAATACAAACAATGCTGGGAAAAAGACCATTGTAACTATGTCTTTGTACAAACCATGATTATTTACTTATGATAAATTCTAAGAAATGGAAGTACTTAGTCAAAGTTATATACACATTTTTGAAGTCCCCATATGAATTGCTTTGAAATTTATACCAATTTAGAATCTTATATAATATTTAACATACTGTTAGCAAGGACCATCATTAACACTGACTAGCTTTTTATTTTTATTACTCTGTTTTAATATTTATTAAGTTGAAAATGGCACATTTAAACTAATTTTTAATTGTCTTCCTTTGATTTTTAGTCAGTTTAAATGTTCCCCCTACTTATTTTTGTCATTTTTATTTATTTTATGTAAAGTTCCTTTCATGTCCTTTGCTATTTTTCTTCTGTGGACTTAATAGTGTTTACTTGATTTGCAAAATCCCTTTGAAGTATAAGAAAATGAATATATTATCTACCTGTCATAATTTTTGTATATTTTTCTTTAAATTATGTTTGTAATATATTTAAATATATAAGTAAAATATATCATTTTAATGTATAATTTGTCCATTTCATGTTACCAACTTTCTCACAAGAAGCTTATACAACAGAAATGATCTTAGAACAGGGCCTGGAAAATAGTAAAAGGCTATTTAAGTATTAGCTATTAGCATGATTCTCATTTTTATAATGGAGGAAATTGTGGCAGATATATACAACTTGCTCAAAGTCACACAGCTTAAAATGTGTACCTAAAATATAAACTCAAGCCGATAGACTCTATTTACTTATTAAGTTGAAATCAGCCATTTCTTCAAGGAGTCTTTTTAGTTCCTTTTAATGGGAAATGATACTTAAAAATCAAGATGTACATATTGCTAATGGTGTGTCATTGCTTCTAGGCTCTTCCAGTCTATTCTGGTTCTTTCTAAAGATCTAGAAAACACACACACACACACACACACACACACAGTCTTCCACAGAGTTCTTCCTCACCATTCGCATTAGATATTTGTGTATTCTTTCTTCCATAGAGTCCCCTGGTTCCTGAGAATATCAATGTATTTGCCTATGTGCTCTATCCTACATCACCCACAAAGTTGTTTTAGATTCAACTACATTTATTCCACAACAATAAAGAAACCAACTAAGTAATTCCTTTGCAGTTATTTTTGTCCTTGGAATATCTACTAAGTGTGTTCTGTCAGAGGACTGGGTCCAAAAGTTACTCAAATTCATTCCGTTTCTTGTATATGTTATTAATTTGAATAAAATTTGTTTTATTTCTTTTCATTTAGATGCAGTTTGGAGTTGACCTATTTTATTTTTGTGATTTCATTTTTGAATATGTAAAGTATTAATGGTTCAAAAATCAAACCATATAAAAAGTTGAACTCAGGGATTTCTCACTCACAGAGCTGTCACATTAATACCATTACCTCTTACTCTCTCTGGGTGATAATTTTTATTATCCTGATTTATTCTTCCTAGGTTTCTTTCCACAAAAATAGCAAGTGCACACATTGCCTTCTGATTTCTTTTTCTTCCTTACAAAATAGTGGAGTATGAAACATTATTTGCACCTTATGTTTTCACTTAATAAATCACGGAAACCACTCAATAGTGGTTTACGGAGATTCGGCACCCTTGTTTGTTTACGCTTCCATAGAAATCCAGTGTGTTAGGTGGTTTCCAGTATTTTGTTATTACAGATAACACCTCAGTGAATAAGTCTGTTCCTGTGATATTTTATATTTGTAGAGTTGTATCTTCAGTTAAACCCTAGAACCGGAATTGTGCCAGTTGGCTCTTTCACTTAGCAGTGTATGAAAGGATCTGTTTCCCCACAGCTTTTGAACTTTCACATATTTCACAGGTGAAAAGTGATAGCTTGTGGTACTTTTAATTTGCGTTTCTCTTAATAAGAGTGAAAATGAGCATATTTTAACATATATAAGGATCTTTTGTATATTTTTTTCCATAAACTGTTCATTACTATGCTTTTATAATGAATTGAGGATTTGGTCTCTTTTCTTCAGTTTTCAAGAGTCCTTTATATATTAGTCCTTACCTGTGATATATGTTACAGATATTTTTTTCCAGTTTATCATTTTTCCTTTAACTTTACTCATGATTTTTCCATATGATAGATTTTTTATGTATTTGAATTTATCAATATTTTATTTTACTGCTGGTTTTCCCAAAAACCAGCTTGTAAAAAGAAAAAAAAATACGTTTTCTTACAATAGTTACAGCAATAGTTCTCTTTCAAAAGTGAAACTGGCCATATTAATAAAATTATTGGTATTTGGAATGTAACCCAGGACTGTCCCAGTAAAACGGGGACGTATAGTTACTTGTTATAAGTATTATCTCATTTAAACTATATAGCTAATATCTGCATTATTTATTTAATTTTCTTATGTAATTTTCTTTTTTTTTAATGTAATTTTTACTTTATATTGGGGTATAGTTGATTTACAGTGTGGTGTTACTTTCAGGGGTACAGCAATATCGTTCATTTAATACATATACATATATCCATTTTTTTCAGATTCTTTTCCCATATAGGTTATTACAGAATACTGAGTAGAGTTCCCTGTGCTATAAATAGGTCCTTGTTTATTATCTATTTCATATATAGTAATGTGTGTATGTTAATCTCAAACTCCTAATTTATCCCTCCTCCTGCCCTTTCCCCTTTGGTAACCATAAGTTTGTTTTTGAAGTCTGTGAGTCTGTTTCTGTTTTGTAAATAAGTTCATTTGTATCATCTTTTTAGATTCCACATATAAGTGATATCATATGATATTTGTCTTTCTCTGGCTGACTTACTTTACTTAGTATGATAATTTCTCGCTCCATTCATGTTGCTGCAAATGGCATTATTTCATTCTTCTTTATGGCTGAGTAATACTCCATTGTATATATGTACCACATCTTCTTTATCCATTCCTCTATCGATGGATATTTAGGTTGCTTCCATGTCCTAGCTATTGTAAATAGTGCTGCAATGAATTTGGGGGTGCATGGGTCTTTTGGAATTATGGTTTTCTCCAGGTATACACCCAGGAATGGGATTGCTGGGTCATATGGTAATTCTATTTTTAGTTTTTTAAGGAACCTCCATACTCTTCTCCATAGTGGTTGTACCAATATACATTCCCACCAACAGTTCAAGAGGGTTCCCTTTTCTCCACACCCTCTCCAGCATGTATCGTTTGTAGATTTTTTGATGATGGTCATTCTGACCAGTATGAGGTGATACCTCATTGTAGTTTAGATTTGCATTTCCCTAATAATTAGTGATGTTGAGCATCTTTTCATGTGCCTCTTGTCCATATGTATGTCTTCTTTGGAGAAATGTCTATTTAGATTGTCCACCAATTTTTTGAGTGGGCTGTGTATTTTTTTGATACTGAGCTGCATGAGCTGTTTGTATATTTTGGAGATTAATCCAAAGCGACGATGGTCGCTTTGTTTGCAAATATTTTCTCCCATTCTGAGGGTTGTCTTTTTGTTTTGTTTAAGGTTTACATTGCTGTGCAAAACCTTTTAAGCTTAATTAGGTCCCACTTGTTTATTTTTGTTTTTATTTTCATTACTCTAGGAGGTGGATCCAAAAAGATATTGCTGTGATTTATGTCAGAGAGTGTTCTGCCTATGTCTTCCTCTAAGAATTTCATAGTATCTGGTCTTACCTTTAAGTCTTTAATCCATTTTGAGTTTATTTTTGTGTGTAGTGTCAGAGAATGTTCTCATTTCATTCTTTCACATGTAGGGGTCCTGTTTACACAGCACCACTTATTGAAGAGACTGTCTTTTTCTCCCTTGTATATTTTTGCCTCCTGTGTTGTAGATTAATTGGCCATAGGTGCATGGGTTTATTTCTCGGCTTTCTATCCTGTTCCATTGATGTATATTTCTGTTTTTGTGCCAGTACCATACTGTTTTGATTATTGTAGCTTTGTAGTGTAGTTTGAAGTCAAGGAGCCTGATTCCTCCAGCTCTATTTTTCTTTCTCAGGATTGCTTTGGCTATTCGGGGTCTTTTTAGTTTCCATACAAACTGTAAATTTTTTTGTTCTACTTCTGTGAAAAATGCCATTGATAGTTTGATAGGGATTGCACTGAAACTGTAGATTGCCTTGGGTAGTATAATCATTTTGACAATACTGATTCTTCTAATCTAAGAACATGGTATATCTTTTCACCTGTTTGTGTCATCTTCGATTTCTTTCATCAGTGTCTTACAGTTTTCAGAGTACAGGTCTTTTGCCTCCTTAGCTATGTTTATTCCCAGGTATTTTATTCTTTTTGATGCAGTGGTGTGTAATTTTAGATTAAAGCTATAGGTGTTCGGTTTTCTCAGTCTAATCATTTTATCATTCTATTATCAATGGCAGTGCTATGCTAGTAAGCAAAGTAATGCTGTATTTCCGTGTATTATCATATAGTGGGACAAATGTTTATTAAGCATATGCTGGCCCATAAAGATTCACTGATTAAAGAAAGTATTAGGTTTATTTATTTATACTGCCTAAGATTTGAGCTCCAGATTTTTATTTTTACTTACTCATTAACAATTAATTCTCTGTAAAGAGAAATGATTAATCATCTTTAATTATTCCATATTGCAAGAAATTTTATATACTTCTTGAAACTCTTCTATAGTTGTTGTCATCAGTTAAAGAAAAAGTAAATGCCCCCATCCACATTAGAGCCAAGTTAACTTCAATGGGGGAAGGAAATTAACCCCACTGTGAGCTTAATTTGTACTGATGTTTTACCTATGTTATTTCAGTTAATCCTCCAGAGAGCTCAGTATATCCCATAGTACTACCCTCGTTTAACAAGGCTAGACACTGAGACCCAAAATTAACTAATCTGCCTAAGGTAGGAAGTTAGAAATGAAGTGAATGAGGATATAAATTCAAGACTGCATCACTCCAAAGACCTTGCTTTTCCATAATACTTTGTGACCTCAAATGGGAAACAAATTGCTAAGTTTTCTGGGAGCTTCTCAGAATAAAGTATTTTTATTTGTTGCACTGTCATATGTTAGCAATGTAGCTAGTTGTAAGCTCCCATGTCACCCAAATTATTACTGTACTTCACACACCATTTAAAGATAAACCCCATATTCCAGTGAAACGAAGCACAACAAATCACAGAAAATAAGTTCCATTGCAGTCATAATGATAATCTTCCCAGATTCTCAAGTGGGTGTTGGATATTCCTGTGTACGGGGATATATGCCTCCTTAGTTTAGATTCCCCCTCCCTCATTTTGTTGTCATCCTTACAAGGGGTGTGTGTTCTTAGAACATGGAGTTTCTTTAAAGATTTCTTTCAGTAGGCCATTGAGGGATGGACTTCTTCTCAGGGTCTGAGAAATTAAAGGACATGCATAGCCTCAGGCCCTCATTTTGAAAGCACTATCCATTCCTTATAAAATGACAAAAGAAGCAGCAAACCCAACCTTTTATTTTCTCACCTTGCACTTAGATCTATTTAGTAATGCCGTAACATTTCTATCAGGTTTTCTCCATAAGGCCCTTTCAGAACACAAATAAAAGAATGAATACAGGAGCTGAGCTTTCTCCCATTCAACTTTCAGCTCTGTTAGCTTTCAATACCAGAAATGTATTTAAAACTGGATAAGGTTTGTTAACTCTTATATACTATTGTCATTCATCCAGATAGAAAAGAAGAAAACTATATATGTGATAAGATTTGCAATTCAAATTAAACTATTTCACTTTGAAAATATAGAGTGTCGTGAGTTGGGGAAAACAGGGAAGGACAGAATAAGGTTTCACATTTACCTTTAGTAATAATATTGTGGGCAGTGTTTAGGAAACGTTAGTTATATATTTTGTATATTCTTTAGAGAATATTGTAAAGAATATTTTCTGATGAGGCTATGCTTTATATTTGATTCTAAGAAGCTTACTGTTTTATAACATATCAGCGTTTAGAAAATGTATTTCTGAACAAAATTAGATTTTTTTAAAGCATGAAAGCCAAAGAAATAAAGCTACTTCAAAAATTAAAATAAATATTTGTGTATTTTAAGTCACATGTGGCAGGTCTCATCCATATTTTACACAAATTATGATATTCCTGCCGAGAGGCAGACAAAGAGAACTGAACAGGTATAATTAGAATCTTTCAAAACGGAGCACAAAACAAACAAAGAACAAACTCTTTTCATAACATTTAAGCTAAATTTCGCCACCTTTCACTCAGAATAGTAGTATTTTAATAAGTTCATAAGAGGATTATGACTTCAACTCACTTTAACTTGAAAAATAAACTCAACAGTTTTTTGAATAACAGTAGTATCAAAGTGCATTGGATTTATTTAACTTTAATTGATTTAAAATTTTTTCTATAATGAAACAGCACAATAGATGTTTCCAAGTTCTATGTTTGAGAGGTGACTGTGTGATATATTATAGGTCTTTAGGAAATAATGGAAGCAAGGGACACAAAATGAATTCAGCATGACTACAGTTTAAAATGGTACTAGGCTAGCTTCAGTAGAGATTGATAGATGGATCAGATGCAAATAACAGAGAACAGCTTTAGCACTGTTATGCTAAATCTCCTGAATCTAAGAACCAGCCACCTGATCCATATGGCTGATCTATAAGCAACCATGTTTATGCTGCATGAACCTCCCCAGTCCAAGTTGATTTGCCCAGCTGTGGACACCTGAATCAAGCAGAGCCAATCTAATTCTTTCTCCCATGAGTTTGGAGTTTTGATCTGCAGAGCCATCTCATTCCTGGCTAAACAGGCCTATGATCCATCTACTAAGGGAAAGTATAGGACTTTTAATAGCTAAGATCTCTAAAATGACCCTTATTTCTACCCTTTCTGAAGCTTAGTAGATCAGCTCTTCCTTGGATTCTGTTACCCAGTCTCCTTTCAGTAATTTTCCTAATTATATTACCACAAATTAGTTTCTGGTACTTGCAACTGAAAGAACCTTAACAGAAAGTCTCCCTGTTTAACATTTTCCCTGGTACACCTCTTAATCTTTTTAATATCAAAGCATCATAAAACATACATACCTTTTAATACAATGTTTTGAGTGATGTTTAAATAAAAAAATATGTATTCACCTCCAAATGGTACACATATTTTTAACAAAATTATGTCTAAGAAAATTCTAGAAATACATTCTAAATTCAGTTGCTAGACCATCCGAGTCATGTGTAGACATTTTGAAAAGCATGTCTAGTGTCAAAAATGGGAATGTGCATCTTTGATATAGCTGGTGCTAAAAGAGGTCATGACTACACAAAGCCACTTTAATTGTTCTGGAAGAAATGTTTAAGCATTTAACATTCTAATACAATGCTACTTCACAATATTTTAGTTACATTTTGGAAACTGGTTGAGAGTTTTGGTTGATATTTGAATTATACATTTTCCATTAAAAAATGGAAAATAGCCTGATGCTGAGGGTGTGGCTCAGCAGAAGAAGGTACAGCGCTGGAATGGGTGCTGATTTGGCAGGATAAAGCTGCAGGAGAATGGACAGTCTGGAAACAGTGAACAGAAACAAACAAAAAAATGGAAAATAGATCTTCCCTGTTTTTTGTTTGTTTTCCAGTCAGAAATTGCTTAGTGAACTTGAATAGGAAATTCCCGTCTAGATATTTGCCTGCAAATACTGAAAGTTTCAGTCTTTTGAATGAGATGACACTAATACAAAGGTAAAAGTGGTGTGCTCCTCAAGAACGGTGAAGAATAATGCTATGAAGGTTCTGAGGAAACAGAGGAAATGATCCCTGACATCATGTAGGAGATGTTTGTAAGCAAATCAAAGAGGCAAAGATTTGAGACTAAGATTTTAGATATCTACTTAGAGATCATAGATAAACAGGATGGCCAAAATGAGATTTTAGTTAGAGAAAAGAAAAAAAATTTGGGGAAACATTTTGCTTATACTTAAGATGGGAATCGGTCTCTGAAACCATGTGCTAACACATGTATGTGTGGCTTTCTTAGGAAATGATCAAGGCCTTTCATTAAATTCCCCCCAACCCTCAGTTGAAAATTAAAAGAACCACAGCTCTGTAGGAATGCATGGCTTAAACTACAATTTTTTAAAGAAGCTGTTATTTTTTTTCTTAAATTATGCTATCTATAAGAAATGGTCAAAAGAAAGTTCAAGGTATATAAGAAAAAGAATTTGACAAATAAGTTTCCAGTGACGTTTGAATATTTTAATACACTTGTATATTCAGTAGGCAACTTTCTTAGGGAATCATATCAATGGAATGTTCACATAAGCAAAAAAAGAATGTCCTCACTGAGTTAAAACATAGAATCAACTCATTTTGAAAGAGAGTAGAGATAAACAGAATCTCTAAAGCACTTAGGAAAAAGTGGTTTCCACACCAGGAAGACTAGACCATAATCTGAGTGAAGGATTTTAGCACAGCTAAGGGAAGAGTAGAACAAATAAAAAATTAAAAGGAGGAGGTTTGTTTAGGAAGAGAGCCTTTACAAATGATTAAAGTTATAAATATTGGTATGACCCATCCTTTCTTAATCCTGTCTGGGAAGAAACCGGCCTGATCAAGCCCTAGAACCAAATCTGTTTGCCCTCATGGTCTACAGCCTTAACAAAAAGACTTTGGCATGAAATTGTTTTAACCTGACAACACTTAGCATTTTAAATCATATATCAGTCTTTCCTGGCCACAATTTATAATCATCAAACAGCATTTTGATTTGAATTTAACTTCCTGTAATGTAAGGACATACAATTCTGGGGTTCAGTATTTAGAAATACTTGCCCACAACAATAAGCCCTTTCCTCAAAAACCAGGTTGTTCATACAGTTAATGAGTTTTGATGTGGGTTGCCCCTTTCTAAAACTCCAGTTTCCATGTTTGTTAAGTATGGATGTCATCTAGCCATGAAAAATATTTCCGTCTACACCATTTTCCTCCTCTGGAAAAGTAAACAGTGCCTTTGAAAAAATAATCAAATATAAATACACACAGTGAAATTGTCAGTGAACATACATATACTTTAAAAAAAATTTTATTTATTTTGGGCTGCGTTGGGTCTTCACTGCTGCACACAGGCTTTCTCTAGTTGCTGCAAGCAGGGGCTACTCTCTGTTGCAGTGCAAGCGCTTCCCATTTTGGTGGCTTCTCTTGTTGTGGAGTATGGGCTCTAGGCGTGCGGGCTCAGTAGTTGTGGCTCGTGGGCTCTAGAGCACAGGCTCAGTAGTTGTGACGCATGGGCTTAGTTGCTCCACGGCATGTGGGATCTTCCCGGATCAGGGATCGAACCCATGTCCCTTGCATTGGCAGGATTCTTAACCACTGCACCACCAGGGAAGTCCCATACATATACTTTTTGCTAAACATGGAACATGCAAAATTCAATATATAGAAAATTATGCCTGCTGCAGTAAATTTAGGGCTGATGCTTAGCAAAACCTGAGGACAAAGACGACCCTGGCTGGTTGTAACAGAAATCTTTTTGCAGTCTGTGATGTCTAAAGTTACTTTTTTAATGTTACTTTATAATGAGTTGAAAGGAGGCTTATTCAATTGATGTCTGTCCACATTATGGAATTTGATTTGCATAAAAGGATATAAAAGTGCTCCCCTCCTCCAATGTAAAAACCATTATTCTATATTAAGAAAGACTTTCCAACTCAAAATTTCAGCTAAAAGCACACATGTACGCATACTTCTCTTTCTATTGTCTTGTTTCACGTTTCCCTTATTTCCACAAGGTAAGAAAAATATTTCTGTAAGACTGATATACTGTAGCTACAGCTCTTTTATATAATACTAAGAATTTATTTGGATGAATATACTGATTGGAATTTTTCAATCATCATAATTTTTTTTTTTTTTTTTTTTTTTTGCGGTACGCGGGCCTCTCACTGTTGTGGCCTCTCCCGTTGCGGAGCACAGGCTCTGGACACGCAGGCTCAGCGGCCATGGCTCACGGGCCCAGCCGCTCCACGGCATGTGGGATCTTCCTGAACCAGGGCACGAACCCATGTGCCCTGCATCGGCAGGCAGACTCTCAACCACTGCGCCACCAGGGAAGCCCCATTATAATTTTTAAAGTAATAAAAGATTATAGTTACACTTCCTTCTCAAGTGTCATATTGGAAGATTGGTTTGTCCTTAGAGAATAGTAGAAATTATAGTTATATAAATGAGAAATGATGGGGAATTATAAATACTTACTCTCATATAAACGTGAAGTTTCTGATTATCCCACTCTTTAATGCCAGAGACGCATTTTTAAGTAGAGCAAAAGAAAATGCTATTTTTAGTCCTTATAGACTATGCATGTTATTTCTTTTCTACTATAACAAGAACAGGTAACATAAACATAACTATTTTACAGTAGCATTGTATCATTTTGTGTAAGGGTGTGCAATGTAAAATACTTTATAAGCATGTAAGTTACCTCTCTAAATTACAAATAAGAGATAAAGCAAAACATCATTAAATTATTAATAGCTCTGGGGAATAGAAGATGTTTACCTGCTTACATTCTTTTCTTAAATTAACTTACCCAGTGCCCAAAAGCATTTAATGAGCACTACTATTCCATAGACACTGATCTACACACTGAAGATGTAGCTATGAACAATAAAGTAAAATTTATATTTCTCATGGAACTTATATTCTAAGGAAGTATGGGCAGCTGAGATATTTCAGATAGGGAAAAGTGGTATAAATAAAATAAAACAGGGTGACAGAGCCTCTAGGTAGGTAAGCAATTTTAGATAGAATTAGGGAAATCCTTTCTGAGGAAGAGACATTTGGGCTGACACCTAAATGACGAAAGACAGGCAATTATGAGAAAATCTCTGGGAAATGCTTTCCAGGCACAGAGAACAGCAAGTGTAAAACCTCTGAGGATAAACGTCCTTGTGCATGTGAAGAAATCAAAGAAGGTCAGTGAGTGATGCATAGCTAATGAAGTGGAGATGAGGTCAAATAAATAGTCATGGACTGGTCCAAGAAAGAGAGCTTATACGGTATGGAATAGATTTCGGATTTTATCTTGAGTCTCTTAAAGTGGAGCAGTGGTATGTCCTAAAATATCTTTAAAACTTCATTCTGGGTATTATGGGGGAAATTACTGCCAGAGAAACTTATAAAAATATGTCAGTCATAAAAAGAAATAATACATATAAGAGAATAGACTTCTACTTTGCCCAAGATGAGTAACAGAAAGTGGATTTACCCATACACCTGAAACAATGAGAAAAACTTGACAAAATATATGAAACAATGGTTTTCAAGACATTGGACATGAGGTACTGAAGAGCAGTAATCCCTGAGCGATAATGGGATGAGCCTTATAATTGCCCATTTTGAGTCTATGGTCTTGTGAGAGTTTGTAGGCTGCAGTGCAGAGAACCAGGTTGAGCATAGTGGATTTTATTAGTTGAGGAGACAGAGCTGAGCGTTAGGAGGAAAATGAGCCTGCCATAGATGGCAGGACAGAAGATATGAGGGAGGAAAAAAACTGTTCAAAGATATGGAGGTCAGCAGAAAACTGATCAGCGTGTGCACAAGAGGAAACTACCCAAGGGTATAGAAAGAACCCGGTCAAAGGATTTGTGATAACAGTACTCTTCAGGTCTCCTGGAGAACTAAGAATAATGCCTATCACCACAGTCAGATTGGAAAACCTCATTGTTCGTAGGGCACTAGGAAGAGTGCTCAGAAAAGTTTGCCTCAGATAGTAATTTCCTAGGGCTGCAGTAATAAGGTACCACAGGCTAGGTAGATGAAACAAGAGTAGTGTATTGTCTCACAGTTCTGGAAGATAGAAGTCTAAAATCAAGGTGTTGGCAGAGTTGGTCCCTTCTGAGGGTTATGAGAGAGATGGCTTCATATCTCTCTCCTAAATCCTGGTGGCCCTGATTTCTTGGTTTGTGGCAGCATAACTCTAATTTCTGCTCTATTTTCATATGACCATCTTATTCCTGTGTATGTTGGTACAAAGTCCCCTTTTTATAATGACACCAGTCATATGAGGGCCCATAAGTGACCTCATCTTAAATTGCTTAAACCTGCAATAACTGTACATCCAAATAATGGTTAGGACTTCAACATATCTTTTTTTGGAGAGGACAAAATTAAACCCATAATACCTTAGTAAAGGGTAATAATCAGCTTTAGAATAAATACTGCTCTAGTTCTACCTAACAAACTTTGAAAGAAATATCAAAAGAATCAAACTCTTTCTAAATAACTTAACTGTGTCCCAGAACAAAACTAAAAACTATGTTTAGGGAAATAGAAAATATTTAGCACTAAACAAGGTAAAATTTACAATATCTGGCAGCCAGTCCAAATTACCAGGCAAAAAGGCAGGAAAATATGAACCACACTAAGGAGGAAAAGTAAACATTTGAAAACAGTGTATAACCGACACAGACATTACAATTAATAGACAAGAATATTAAAATAGGCATGTTAATTGTATTACACAAGTACAAAAACAGAGAAGAATGAACATGTTAAGTAGAGATTTGCGATATATATGTGTGTGTGTATATATATATATATATATATACACACATATACATAATGTGAAAGATACATTAATCTTTTAATTCTGTGGACATTTGCTTTATTTATGGCATTATTTTGTTTGGGGGCAGGAAGTGCATATCATTTGACAATAAGTTCTTGGTGCTAACTTTTGTATGATCACAATACTTTGGGTATTCTTAGCACAACACTTCTGTTTGAATAAATATACACAGTATCATTATTATTTTTTAAAAAAATTTCTTTTATTATTATTTTTTAAACATCTTTATTGGAGTATAATTGCTTTACAATGTTGTGTTAGTTTCTGCTGTATGACAAAATGAATCAGCTATGTGTATACATATATCTCCATATCCCCTCCCTCTTGCATCTCCCTCCCTCCCACCGTCCCTATACCACCCCTCTAGGTGGTCACAAAGCACCGAGCTGATATCCCTGTGCTATGCGGCTGCTTCTCACTAGCTATCTATTTTACATTTGGTAGTGTATATATGTCCATGCCACTCTCTCACTTTGTCCCAGCTTACGCTTCTCCCTCCCTGTGTCCTCAAGGCCATTCTCTATGTCTGTGACTTTATTCCTGTCCTGCCCCTAGGTTCCTCAGAACCTTTTTTTTTTTTTGGATTCCATACATATATGTTAGCATATGGTATTTGTTTTTCTCTTTCTGACTTACTTTACTCTGTATGACAGATTCTAGGTTGATCCACCTCACTACAAATAACTCAATTTCTTTTCTTTTTATGGCTGAGTAATATTCCACTGTACATATGTGCCACATCTTCTTTATCCATTCATCTGTCGATGGACACTTAGGTTGCTTCCATGTCCTGGCTATTGTAAATAGAGCTGCAATGAACATTGTGGTACATGTCTCTTTTTGAGTTATGGTTTTCTCAGGGCATATGCCCAGCAGTGGGATTGCTGGGTCATATGGTAGTTCAATTTTTAGCTTTTTAAGGAACCTCCATACTGTTCTCCACAGTGGCTGTATCAATTTACATTCCCACCAGCAGTGCAAGAGTGTTCCCTTTTCTCCACACCCTCTCCAGCATTTATTGTTTGTAGATTTTTTGATGATGGCCATTCTGACCGGTGTGAGATGATATCTCATTGTAGTTTTGATTTGCATTTCTCTAATGATTAATGATGTTGAGCATTCTTTCATGTGTTTGTTGGCAATCTGTATGTCTTCTTTGGAGAAATGTCTATTTAAGTCTTCTGCCCATTTTTGGACTGGGTTGTTTGTTTTTTTGATATTGAGCTGCATGAACTGCTTGTATATTTTGGAGATTAATCCTTTGTCAGTTGCTTCATTTGCAAATATTTTCTCCCATTCTGAGGGTTGTCTTTTGGTCTTGTTTATGGTTTCCTTTGCTGTGCAAAAGCTTTGAAGTTTCATTAGGTCCCATTTGTTTATTTTTGTTTTTATTTCCATTACTCTAGGAGGTGGGTCAAAAAGGATCTTGCTGTGATTTATGTCATAGAGTGTTCTGCCTATGTTTTCCTCTAAGAGTTTTATAGTGTCTGGCCTTACTACAGTGTTATTATTATATATTATATGTTGTAGTCGTGGAGACCATTTGAGAAAATGGATATTTGATAAAACAACATGGAGAAAGTTATGATGTCATTTGCTATCTGTCAGGTTCTAGATAGGAGATAAAACTTTATGATTTATGAATATAAGTGATGATATTCTACAGCTTCAATAATATAGTAGTTTTAAAGAAAATCATTCATTTTATATTTATATAATATATGTTTTTCACATTATAAAATTATATTTATTTTAAAACATATGGACAAGAAAGATATTTAAGCACAGTATAATTATGTAAGTTGCATGTTTAGATTATTTTAATGTGATATGGTATCATGAGAATTATTCATGCCATTTAATTTTCTTTGAAAACATATTTTCAAATGTTTACATAATATTTCATTGTATAAACTATCCTGAAGTGTAAATACTTCTTTATTCTTGGGTATCTTGGAATTTGGGAGAATGATTTCCGTTAAACAAGTACTTAGACCTTAACAGAGCTATTATGAGATTGTGCAAAGTACCAAATTTATAAATTTATCAATTTAGAACAGTGTGTTAAGAACTCTACATGCTATTACTGTTTCATATTTTGTGTTGACAAATACCTTGTTGATAATTTTCTTGTGTATTTTGCCAAGGCATACCACAGTAAAGACCTATATGTTAGAGATAATTTTTCTTTGACTATGATTCCAGAATATTATTGGGAAAACTAGATTAAAAGTTAAAGATTAAAATATAACAAACTATGAAAAAATCATGTTAAAAAATTATAAGGAAATTCTTACTTCAAACCCTGATGCTGAAATATTTCTAATGTACTTCTGGACAATATAGATAACATAGGTATTTTTAAAATTCACTAAGTTTAATTAATACAATTATGTTTAACACCTTCTAAAAGATAATGAGATGATCATTATCAGTAATGAAAAATCTTATACTATTTGTTGCATGTACAAGAAAATAAAAACTGAAGCTTTTAACCTATAAGAAAATCTGATATTAGATATGACTTGGGCTTAATCTCAGACGTACCATTTCCATTTTATGATGTATTGCTGGGGCCGTCTGACAGTATGACTTGGCAGCGAAGGCTTTCCCACAGTCAAGCGCCCATCTCTACCAAGGATCAGTAGCACACCTGGAGCAGTTTCTCACAAGGTTTACAGTTCTCTCCTGTGGCCTTGCTCCAGATTCTCAGGGGCCTGTATCATGATCCTCTTGCTGCTATGTGCCATAAGTCTCAGATTTGGCAGCCTCCATTTCACCCAGGGCTGGAGTAGTATTCCTAGGTGTGGCATGTGATGTTTTAAGATCCAAAAAGGCCTACCAGGCACTGTGCTTTCTTTTTGTGCTAGGGGACATAAAATGCAATAATTTGCCTCTTATTTTGGAAGTGATATCTGAGTAGGCCCCTGCCTATTGCATCCCTAATTTTTCTCTAAATTGGTATGTCTCTCAAATCTTTACACGTCTTAACACTCAGTTCACAAAGCATGCATGTGTTACCAAGGTCTCTAGTGTACTAGCCGTCTCTTGCTTCTCCTGTCCAGTTGGCATGATGTCATCGATATAAGTGATTAATGTGATACTGTGGGGATATTTATGTTGTTCAGACCTCTTTGTACTATTTTGTGATGGAGGGCAGGAGGTTAACACAGCTCTGAGGAAAACAGTAAATGAATTCATTCTACTTAAACACCAGTTGTTTCTGATTCTCTTTTTAATTGAAATGGAAAACAACACATTCACCAGAAATGCTCAGATACGAAGTAACTGAGGCCTTATTAATCTGCTTTATTTGGCACAATGACAGTGATCAAGGATGTTGCCTGATTCAGCCTGCCCTCGTCTAAAATCATTCTCAAGAATATATCCAGTTTTTTTCCAGGGGCCAGACTGGCTAATCTAATGCAGAGAAGACTGAGAACATCACCACTCAATTCTTTAGGTCATTAATAGTGGTGCTAATTTCTACCATCCCATCCCTCTCTACGCCTGGGATGTAATATTATTTTTCAGTTACTACCTTGGTTGGGGGAGGTTAGTTTCATAGGTTTCCACCTGGCCTTACCTGCTATAAAGCTCTTCCCTATAGGCTACGTATGTGAGGGATCGTTCTAACTGCAAAGTATAACAATTCAGATTATGTACCTGAGTACTGGAGAAATGAACACTGAATCAATTCCATTTGTCCACTGTGAGCTGGACTTTAGCCAGGGCTTCATTTATTACAGGGAGCCAGTAACACCTGACTTTACTCGAGGGCCATGATGATGCCTTAATGTCAACTCAGACCCCAGTTCTCCGGCTATTTCAGTGTTTCTCCTACCTCAGTGCACAGTGACCTGAGTAAGTGGCCATAGCGCCCCCCGAGGGAAAGACTGAAAAATCATTATAGTCTTGTAATAGCTGCAAGGTTCTCTCTTCCAGGGACCAGGCCACTTTGTTACTCAATGGGTTCCAGATTTGAAAACTGGCTCAGAGAAATGAGTAAGAGCTCGTTACTTTTTATTGGAGCGATTGCCCTCATGCCTCTGCCCCTGTATTTTTGCCTGTTTTGGTTAAGCAGCACCCTTCTTGACAGCTCATCGGTTTTGCCCCCAGGTTTGCTATGTTCTATTAACCATCTGCACAACTCCCTGAGGATAAAAGCCCCCTTGGCTTCTCCACTGACCTTGCCTTGCAATTAATGTAATTGCAGCCTCCTGGCTTCTGGTGATTAAACAGTGCCACCTGGCTTCTATTGGTGGGGGGGCATCATCACCCTGGAAGTTAATGATCTTAGCTCCATGGCAGCTACAACTGTCTTCACCCCAGCCTGCAGAGATGAGCTACTGGTGAACTTCTTAATGATACTGAGCATTGTCAACAGAAGGAGGTGAGTCTCCCCTCTCACCAGAGGAGGCCTAACGTCCTTAGTGAATGGTGTGTTCTCGCATCCCTCCTGTGGAACCCAGCCTCAGGTGGGTCTCCTTGTCTTTCTTATGCCTCCATTCCAGAATATCCACTGACCTCAGCCTCTTTATTCCTTTGTCTGCCATCTGTTAGGATAACTCAGGGGTTTCCACTTCACTGAGCATAGGCCTTTGTTTTTTCTCAGACTCCGAGAACCACCCTGCAGGGAGTTTGCTCCATTTCCTGGGCTTCTTTCCAGGACCAGGGTGTTAAACCCTGTGTCCCGAAAACTATCAGCCCAAGTGAATAAATTCTTGTTTGTCCAGTGTAGCCCCCTTAATCACTCATCCTTAAATTCCAACCCTAGGAGTGTTTTCCTGACTCCTACTTGTACAAGCTAGCTAATTCTTAAAACTCTGGTTGGATAGTCTATTTCATCACTTATAAGGCCCAGCACTTCTCCAGGCAGGTTAGGGAGGGATGTCGCCTTTTATGCCTTTTATGCCTCTGCCTTTTATGCTGTAGGAACTCTCAGTGCTTCTATTTAAAGCCAATCTCTCCACTTTTGCAATAGATTCTATCCCCCTCACTTACTTAAATATATTACTCCAGCAATTTTCTCTTGTTTATATGGCATCAATTTGTCAGTATATCTGCATTCATCACTTCTCTTAACTGCTTATACTGTTAACATAGCACTCAGCCACCATAATCACTCACATAGACCTCTGTAAACCTCCTAAATGTTCTCCCTACTTCCCCCTTTACCCCACCCCCAGCCTATTCTCAACACAACAGAGGGAATCTTATAAAATTTAAGTCAGATTGTGCCCCTCTTCTGCTCAAAATTCCCCAGTATATTTCCGTCTCAGCAGGCAAGGTCTTATAATGCTCTACAAGGCCTTACATGATCTGGTTGCCCATTCCTTCTCTGAACTCATCTCCTAGTACACTTTCCCTCACTGCATTCCTGTTGTATTTTCTCTGCATATTCTTGAATATGCCAGACATTTTCCACCTTAAGGAACTAGCACTAGTTCCCTCTCTAGGGAATACCCTCCCCTCAGATATTTACCTGGCCAATGCCCTCACTCCCCTCAGGTATTTGCTCAGACATCACCTTTTCAAAGAGATATACTCTGGCACTCTGTTTAGAACTCCTGTTCTCATTAGCTTGTTTCATTTTTTTCCCATGAGACTTCTCATCTTCTAACATACAAGTGTGCTTCCCTAATTTATTACAACTGTTCTTCTTTTACCGCCTCCTCTCAAGAGAATGTAAGCTCTGAAGATGATGTTTAATATGAAATGTGAATGAGAAGAAGAAAATACATTCCTGGTAGAAATGCTAATGTCAGATCCCTAAAGAGAAATGGAGTAGCTGTTTCTGAGGAACCAAAGGAGGCCAAGCATGATGGAAGTTTAGTAGGGCAAGGTTTGCCCAGGATTGAGGGGGGGTCCTGGAATGTAAGATTTTTCAAGGCTAAAATGAAGACAGTCTCAGGCAAGCCTTGGCCTTGGTATTGGGTTAGGCGACATCCTAAGATATCTGCCAAGATTCTACCCCACGGTGTATGCACATCTTTTCCCAGTTATTCAATCAAACACTAAAGCAGGTGCTGCTTTGAACTCCCTAATCAGACCCTAATAAAGGGAGAGTATCCTAGATGGGCCTGAGCTAATTAAATGGGCTGTTAAAAGAATCCAGAGGGATTTTACAAAAGCAGCACGGGTTCTCTTACTGACCTGAAAGCAAGTAAGCAGCCATGTTGTGAGCTTCCTCTGCAGGCAGGGGTCACATGAGTAGGAACTGAGAGTGGCTTCTGGCGGCTGAGAGTGACCCCAAGCGCCAGCCACCAAGAAATGGGAACTTACGTCCTTTAACCGTAGACACGAAATTCTACCAACAACTTGAACGAATTTGATAGAGGACCCAAGCTCCAGAGGAGAACACGGCCCCGGCTGACACCTTGATTTCAGCTTTGGGAGGCCCTGAGCAGAGAACCTAGTTACGCCACACCAAGACTTCTGCCCTGCAGAAACTGTGAGTTAATAAATGGGTATTGTTTTATGTAGCTAAGTGTGTGGTAATTTGTTACACGGAAGTAGAAAATTAATACGGTGTTCTGAAGCAAGGAGGAGTTTTTAAGAGAGATTCAGACTACTAAAAGCAGGCTGTAGATCACGTAAGCCTTAAGTCAGAGGGTGGAGTTTGGATTTTAGTGCTATGGGAAGATAAGAGAAGATTTTAAATGGAGAGGTGCAAGACGAAATAGTTTTTTACCTGACATGCCCATGACCACTGGATCCTTAAAAATAATACTTATGTGTCAGATGCCTGAATCGTCACAGAGTTTATCTATCTCACCTCTAATATAGGTGTCTCTGTAACAAAGTCCCCTGGAGTGGATCAATGTGATATCCTGCCAAATGTCCAGGGAGTTCTGATCTCTTTGGACTATATTATGACACACCGTGGGGGAGTTAATGCAACCCTGGGGCAAAACTGTAAATGTATTCTGTTGTCTGTTTCAGGTAATTGTAAACTTTTAGTGAGACTTTTTTTTTACTGGTACCATTATACATAGAAAAGATTACATTCACTAAATCAATGTACACATGCTATGTGCAGAAGACTCTATTAACCTACTCTGAAAAAGATACTATACCTGGCAAGGTGGCTGCAGTTGGAGCTATTGCTTGGTTAAGTTTGCAGTGGTCTATTTTCACTAGGATCTAATTTATGTAGGAAATAGAGATGTGTAAGAACCTACACTCCTGCATTTCTAAAATCTTTATTGGAGACAATTTCTATCACACTCCTCCTCCAAGGCAATACTGTTTATACTGTTTTTGATGTACTCTGAGCGCTGAGGAATGGCGGTGGGGTGGTGTTGTGATGGATAGTTTCAGATGCTGCTGCTTGGCTTTCAGGTAATTGTTAATTGATCCCAGCTTTTTGTTGTCTTCTTGTAAAGCATAATTGAGTTTAGTTCATTCAATGCTATTTTTCCTAAACTTACTGTTTCCTCCATATGTTTCAAACAACTGGTAAATTGCACATTCCTTTTCACTGGTAGATTATTCTGATTTATGAGTGAATTCTTAACAACTGGACCAACACCTCGTGCCAGGGAATATCCTATGCTTACCTAACCACAGGTGATGGTGTCCTGCATGCGAGCTGGCGATGAGTGATCCAGCTCCAAGGTTCATCTCATGCCTGCTTTCTTGGACCCACTCTTGATATCAACTGTCACAGTTTGTATCTCTAGGAAGCAGACTCTGAGAAGAAGTTAAACGTGCAGACCTTTTCTAGGGAGAGTCCTAGAAATGAAAACTTATGGAAGGGAGGTAAAAGAAGTAGAGTTGGGCAGAAGAAAATGAGCAGTAACATGGGTCTGATAGCTTAGCCCCATCACAGGGAGCTCTGAAGATAAAAATGGCCCTTTACAGTGTCTATCAAAGCAGATATTACTGATTATCATAGGTTACTGTGAGTACTTTCTAGGAAAGCAGAAGTTTGTTTGATCTTCACATCAGTCATTTTTAATGAACAACCAGTTCAACTGGCTGGGCATTTTCATGCTTGCCTCAACAGTCATCGGATATAATTCACGCTGGCAGTGATGTGACCTTGGCTGAGACAGCTCTCTGCAGCTGAGGCAATCCCTAAAGGGTTTGACATTCCCAGCAGCCAGGGCAACAAATTCTCCCTTTTAATGAGATTTGGGAAGTGCACTTCTATGTCCATCAAAACCACTGTCATTGATTATCGTAGGTTGCCAGGGAGTACTTCCCGAGAAGAGAGACTTTTTTTTCTTTTCATCTTCACATCAGCCATTTTAATGAAAAGTCAGTACAAGCAACAAAGTACAAATGACTCAGTGACCCTCAGGTTCTCAGTCTAGCTGACACAGGCCTTGGGTAACCACACCTTGGTCATTACCATGAGGCCCAGCACTTCTGATCCTGATGTGAGGTGTGGAGATGTCTCTAAGGGACCCTGTGTGGTTCTCTGGGTGCTCTGTTATGCCTCTGGCAGCTTCTGCTGACAGGCCCAAGGCCCCAGTGACCCCCTGCTTGAGGTCACCGAGGATCAGGTTATGCCCTACTAAGTGGCTTTTGCACAGAGAGCCCCACGCTGCTCTTGGTCACATTTTGCCTGTGGTCCAGGAGGCTGGGAGAGAGACAGTGAGCTTCTCCACCTTCCTAGTGAGCTTCTGCCGGTGGTCGACAAAACTTTGCTTGAGCATGAAGCTGAGGCTGCACTTTGCAGCGTGGAAGGCCCTCTTCCCGGTGTGGAGCTGCAGGCGGTTGATCAGGTTCTCCTTTCAGCTCTAGCACCTCTCACACTCATGCCACTGGAAGGGGCACTCGTGTACAGGGTGCCATGCCCTTGGAGCCAGAAGCACGCACGTGGGGATACCGGCGGGGCTGGCTCCTCTTAAAGCCTGCTGGTGCCTGGCCAGGTGCCACCACTTCTGTGCACAGTGCATCCCATACTCCCCATCCAGGTACAGCAGTGAGCCTGGCAGGGCCTCCAAGTCTAACAGCAGCCAGCTGGGCTTCCTGCCATCAGTACCAGGAGGAGGGCCTCTGGGTCTGAGTGTTTACTCTGGTAGCACTCAGCTGTAGAGCTCATCCCAGGGTGGGGGGATTTGGCGAGGTACGTGGCTCTAGCCCATGGATCTCAGCTCCCTGTCACCCTCTCTAATGCAAAGTCTCAGGGCTCTCTTCTCAGGAGTTCCCTTCCTTTTGGTAAAGTGTGCATTTTGGGGGTTTAAGCTACTGCTCACGTCACCACCAGTGCCTTTCTGTATATTAAACTCTGCACTGAGTCTTTAATACCCTTCAATATCTCTCCATTAAGAAAGGAAATAGCTTTCCCTTTTAGCACCCAGGGCCTTTCAAAGGGGAGATGCAGAGAAAGGATGATTGGGCTTCTTCAGACACAAGCCCTCCCAACACATTGATTCCCAGAGTGCACAGGTTCCATTTTAGCACATGCCTGTGTACTTGAGTATGTGTTCCTGTGTGTGCTCGTGTGTGAGGGGTCAGCCAGTGTCACACTTCATACAGCCATAGCTCATTTTTGACATCCTGACCTCACCCAGCTATCAGCTGAGCCAAATCTCTCTGGCTTCTCTCACTTGTCCCCACTGTGGAGTTAACGCCACACATGGTCTAATTTACAAACTGCTCTCCTACCATCTCCCCAGTATGTACACATAACACTGTATTCTGTCATATTTGTTGCACATCTAACACCCCATTTGCGGGTTCAGTGTTTATGTTTTTTTTAATTTTATTATAAGACTTTGAAAATCAAAGATTATGACCAGATACCTGAGTTATGTGTTCCCCAATATTTCATGACAGTTAAGAGTCCTAAAGATTTTTTTGGCACATAATAGGCTCATTTGTTGGTGCAAGGACAGGATCACGAGGGGGGACTATTGCCTAATTTTGCAGATTAGGATATTATAATTTTATCCACATGCTAGTCATAAAATGCACACAATGCAGCCTATCATTAAAATACCTTTTGGAGAACTATTGCTTCACTATAAATTGGTAAAACTTTCAATCAAATAAGATGAACGGAAGAGTCTCTGTTCGTGCTTGGTGATCCACTCCCTTCCTTCATGCCCACGTATTATTTCCTGTTTCACACCATGCCATAATCCACGCTGGTTTGCACCAGATTGGGATATTCAATGAGTCGAATGCTTTATACTAATTGCAAAAACATCATTTTCTCTGACAATGCCTACTTCAAGATTAGACCTAAGAACAAAATCTTTCTCACCTGAGTTTCTATTCTAATGACATCTGTTCCTAATTTGCTAATGCAAATATCCCTGATGGGCTTCAGGAGGATCTGTGGCCTGTTTCTTCTTTGACATTTCTAGTGTGAAGTGGAAAACAGTGCCTGGCATGAAGAAAAGAATGGAAGTTTTTTTTGAAGTTGTAATTATAAGCCTCTATACAAATGAAAGCTATTATTGTTCTTATTATTAATTCAATTTGTAAAATAAATATGATACTGATAATAGAATGATACATAACTATCAAAATAATCCACTATATATTAGTGCTTATCAAACAATAAAAAAGAATCCTCTGGAATGTTTATATAATTGTAGATGTCTTGATCCCATTTCTCAAGACTCCAATTTAGTAGGTTTGGGTGGGGTTCAAGAATTTTTAGCCATGCTAGATAATTCTGGTGCAAGTGGTGAGCAGTCATTAGTTAGAAAGTTATGACAAAAAGCTTTTTGGTTCGTAAATTGGTTGAAATTGTTGGAAGGAGATGATAAACTAGAATTTGAGTTTAAAGATTATCCCAAACTCTTCCACTTTGAAGTCACTGCCAGAACCCAAGCCACTGCTCTTTCCATCATCACCTCCTAACTAGCATGTACAGATGCAAGGTTGGTGTGACAGAATTCAGATTCAAAAACCTTACTGAATTTAGTAAGTTTTACTATGATGCTCATGAAAAAGCCAGATCTTTTGCACTTTAAATGATTCCATGTGACTCTGTTGACATAAATATATTAACATAGATTCTTAGTATTCTGAATGATGCTTTGATAGGCAGTAATATCATTACATGTCTCTTTAAAAACGCTTGCACATGAAAGAATTTTGCTCTATACATTCTTTTGTAACCTCCAGGAGATATGAATACAAGTTCCTTACTTGCAACAAGAAAGCTGGAGATAATAAATAGACGTAAGAGTCCAAGAAAATCAACCCAAATCTATTTGGACTGTATATATCCTCTCTGGAGATTCTAAAGAATTTTTAAAAGATGCAAAGACAACTTATCCCTCTTTTCAACTTATATCCTGGTAGATACTGTGGTTTCTCTGGATAGACATTGAAATGCAGTATTAACATATGGTCCATATGCATTTCTAATTAAAATGTTCACTGTCAAGTACAGGAGATTTTTCTTTACATAAATTACTTTGCATTTTTCTTGGTTTTCCAAGCTGAGAATTTTTGGAAAATATCATTTGGCTGTATACTTTCACTGGGAATAATATTTTTGGCCTGGAGTTCTTATTGATGTCAAATCTTGGCTTATACTAAAAGTGGGAAAGTCGAAATTGCTCAGCAGCAGTACATATGAACCTGGGAAAAAAACATGTAGGCAGTAAACCATGCTGGCATGATAATAGAGAAAACAGTAAGCAAAGTGGAATGAAAGAATGTTAAAGAAAAAAAAAACCCATACTGGGCTCTCTTAGAATTTAAAAAATCATGATAGATTTAATCTTAAATCTGATTGATTTATATATTTACAATTTCAGAAAAAAGTCACTTATTCTTCTGAGTTAGTTGTGAATTCACAAGCTTTTTTTTATTACATCTTTATTGGAGTATAATTGTTTTACAATGGTGTGTTAGTTTCTGCTTTATAACAAAGTGAATCAGTTATACATATGTTCCCATATCTCTTCCCTCTTGCGTCTCCCTCCCTTCCACCCTCCCTATACCACCCAACCTAGTGCATTGTTTTTTATTTATTTATTTGTTTTAACATCTTTATTGGAGTATAATTGCTTTACAATGGTGTGTTAGTTTTTGCTTTATAACAAAGTGAATCAGTTATACATATACATACGTTCCCATGTCTCTTCCCTCTTGCATCTCCCTCCTGCCCATCCTCCCTATCCCACCCCTCTAGGTGGTCACAAACCACCGAGCTGATATCCCTGTGCTATGTGGCTGCTTCCCACTAGCTATCTATTCTACGTTTGGTAGTATATATATGTCCATGCCACTCTCTCGCTTTGTCACAGCTTACCGTTCCCCTTCCCCATATCCTCAAGTCCGTTCTCTAGTAGGTCTGTATCTTTATTCCTGTCTTACCCCAAGGTTCTTCATGGCATTTTTTTCCCTTAAATTCCATATATATGTGTTAGCATATGGTATTTGTCTTTCTCCTTCTGACTTCACTCTGTATGACAGACTCTAGGTCCATCTACCTCAATACAAATAGCTCAATTTTGTTTCTTTTTATGGCTGGGTAATATTCCATTGTATATATGTGCCACATCTTCTTTATCTATTCATCCAATGATGGACACTTAGGTTGTTTCCATCTCTGGGCTATTGTAAATAGAGCTGCAATGAACATTTTGGTACATGACTCTTTTTGAATTATGGTTTTCTCAGGGTATATGCCCAGGAGTGGGATTGCTGGGTCATATGGTAGTTCTATTTGTAGTTTTTTAGGGAACCTCCATACTGTTCTCCAGAGTGGCTGTACCAATTCACATTCCCACCAGCAGTGCAAGAGTGTTCCCTTTTCTCCACACCCTCTCCAGCATTTATTGTTTGTAGATTTTTTGATGATGGCCATTCTAACTGGTGTGAGATGATACCTCATTGTAGTTTTGATTTGCATTTCTCTAATGATTAATGATGTTGAGCATTCTTTCATGTGTTTGTTGGCAGTCTGTATATCTTCTTTGGAGAAATGTCTATTTAAGTCTTCTGCCCATTTTTGGATTGGGTTGTTTTTTTTTTTGTTATTGAGCTGCATGAGCTGCTTATAAATTTTGGAGATTAATCCTTTGTCAGTTGCTTCATTTGAAAATATTTTCTCCCATTCTGAGGGTTGTCTTTTGGTCTTGTTTATGGTTTCCTTTGTTGTGCAAAAGCTTTGAAGTTTCATTAGGTCCCATTTGTTTATTTTTGTTTTTATTTCCATTACTCTAGGAGGTGGGTCAGAAAGGATCTTGCTGTGATTTATGTCATAGAGTATTCTGCCTATGTTTTCCTCTAAGAGTTTGATAGTTTCTGGCCTTACATTTAGGTCTTTAATCCATTTTGAGCTTATTTTTGTGTATGGTGTTAGGGAGTGATCTAATCTCATACTTTTACATGTGCCTGTCCAGTTTTCCCAGCACCACTTATTGAATAGGCTGTCCTTTCTCCACTGTACATTCCTGCTTCCTTTATCAAAGATAAGGTGACCATATGTGCATGGGTTTATCTTTGGGCTTTCTATTCTGTTCCATTGATCTATGTTTCTGTTTTTGTGCCAGTACCATGCTGTTTTTATTACTGTAGCTTTGTAGTATAGTCTGATGTCAGGGAGCCTGATTCCTCCAGCTCCGTTTTTCAAGATTGCTTTGGCTATTCAGGGTCTTTTGTGTTTCCATACAAATTGTGAAATTTTTTGTTCTAGTTCTGTGAAAAATGCCAGTGGTAGTTTGATAGGGATTGCGTTGAACCCGTAGATTGCTTTGGGTAGTAGAGTCAGTTTCACAATGTTGATTCTTCCAATCCAAGAACATGGTATATCTCTCCATCTATTTGTATCATCTTTAATTTCTTTCATCAGTGTCTTATGATTTTCTGCATACAGGTCTTTTGTCTCCTTAGGTAGGTTTATTCCTAGATACTTTATTCTTTTTGTTGCAGTGGTAAATGGGAGTGTTTTCTTAATTTCACTTTCAGATTTTTCATCATTAGTGTATAGGAATGCCAGAGATTTCTGTACATTAATTTTGTATCCTGCTACTTTACCGAATTCATTGATTAGCTCTAGTAGTTTTCTGGTAGCATCTTTAGGATTCTCTATATATAGTATCATGTCATCTGCAATCAGTGACAGCTTTACTTCTTCTTTTCCAATTTGGATACCTTTTATTTCCTTTTCTTCTCTGATTGCTGTGGCTAAAACTTCCAAAACTATGTTGAATAAGAGTGGTGAGAGTGGGCAACCTTGTCTTGTTCCTGATCTTAGTGGAAATGCTTTCAGTTTTTCACCATTGAGGACGATGTTGGCTGTGGGTTTGTCATATACGGCCTTTATTATGTTTAGGAAAGTTCCCTCTATGCCTACTCTCTGGAGGGTTTTTATCATAAATGGGTGTTGAATTTTGTTGAAAGCTTTCTCTGCATCTATTGAGTTGATCATATGGTTTTTCTCCTTCAATTTGTTAATATGGTGTATCACGTTGATTGATTCACATGTATTGAAGAATCCTTGCATGCCTGGAATAAACCCCACTTGATCATGGTGTATGATCCTTTCAATGTGCTGTCTGATTCTGTTTGCTAGTATTTTGTTGAGAATTTTTGCATCTATGTTCATCAGTGATATTGGCCTGTAGTTTTCTTTCTTTGTGACATCCTTGTCTGGTTTTGGTATGAAGGTGATGGTGGCCTCGTAGAATGAGTTTGGGAGTGTTCCTCCCTCTGCTATATTTTGGAAGAGTTTGAGAAGGATTGGTGTTAGCTCTTCTCTAAGTGTTTGCTAGAATTCACCTGTGAAGCCATCTGGTCCTGGGCTTTGTTTGTTGGAAGATTTTTAATCACAGTTTCAATTTCAGTGCTTGTGATTGGTCTGTTCATATTTTCTATTTCTTCCTGATTCAGTCTTGGCAGGTTGTGCATTTCTAAGGATTTGTCCATTTCTTCCAGGTTGTCCATTTTATTGGCATAGAGTGGCTTGTAGTAATCTCTCATGATCTTTTGTATTTCTGCAGTGTCAGTTCTTCTCCTTTTTCATTTCTAATTGTATTGATTTGAGTCTTCTCCCTTTTTTTCTTGATGAGTCTGGCTAATGGTTTATCAATTTTGTTTATCTTCTCAAAGAACCAGCTTTAATTTTATTGGTCTTTGCTATCATTTCCTTCATTTCTTTTTCATTTATTTCTGATCTGATTTTTATGATTTCTTTCCTTCTGCTAACTTTGAGGTTTTTTTGTTCTTCTTTCTGTAATTGCTTTAGGTGCAAGGTTAGGTTGTTTATTCGAGATGTATCCTGTTTCTTATGGTAGGATTGTATTGCTATAAACTTCCCTCTTAGAACTGCTTTTTCTGCATCCCATAGGTTTTGGGTCGTCGTGTCTCCATTGTCATTTGTTTCTAGGTATTTTTTAATTTCTTCTTTGATTTCTTTAGTGATCAGTTCGTTATTAAGTAGTGTATTGTTTAGCCTCCATGTGTTTGCATTTTTTACAGATCTTTTCCTGTAATTGATATCTAGTCTCATATGTCGTGGTCAGAAAAGATACTTGGTACAATTTCAATTTTCTTAAATTTACCAAGGCTTGATTTGTGACCCAATATATGATCTATCCTGGAGAATGTTCCATGAGCACTTGAGAAAAATGTGTATTCTGTTGTTTTTGGATGGAATGTCCTATAAATATCAATTAAGTCCATCTTGTTTAGTGTATCATTTAAAGCTTGTGTTTCCTTATTTATTTTCATTTTGGACTATCTGTCCATTCGTGAAAGTGGGGTGTTAAAATCCCCTACTATGAATGTATACCTTGTATTTTACTGTCACTTTTCAACCTGGCTATCCCCAAGCAAAACATACCAATGGAATGCGTATAACTGTATAATTCTTTCAGAAAACTAGGGCTTTTCTTTCTGTTGTTCGTAACAGTTTGTATGGACAGAAGAATTGCAGTTGTGAGTGTGAGTGTAAATTGTAATGCAAGTTCTTAGTAATTTTTATAAAAACCTCTTGTTTTACTTAAGAAACTCTATCCATCTACAATAAGAAATTAATAGTTGAGAAAGGAGAGGTGAGATTTAGGAACATGGTGAAGGATAATTTGAATCAGGAAGTGGGGAGAGAGATGCCATGGCAGTCAGGAAGGGGTAATGGCCCAAGGATTAAGTGAAGATTCTGTCTCATTCATTGGTTAAAATAAAATTGAATTTGAAATTTTAATTTTTTAAGTTGTGTTAATATCTCCCAAATCAAAGAGTCATATGAAATTATTTTATCCTGGACTTGAGTGAGGGTATAGATACCTTTCTTAGCTCTGAATTTGGCAAACAGGAACTTGGTTCTTTTCCCCTTTACTTTATTATATTCAGTCCTTTTTCCAGGGGTTAGCTTAAATGCCACTTCCTCAATTCCTAGAGTAGGTAATGGGGAGCATTACCCGTTACCAACTCTAGGAATTAAAGTAGTGACATTTAATACATACTTCAGTGTTTTGCTGGCATAAAGTTCATCATACTTACTTCAAATTAATTGCTTAATGACTGTCTTCCTACCTACATTGTAAGCTACAAGAAGGCAGGGAGCACATCAGTTGTATTCAGAATGTAGCACTTTAGTAAACAGCGTAAGTGGTCAATAAGTATTTGCTCTATTGTCTCTAGTGGGTGCTCTCCCCTCACACATCTTTTCTCACTGAGGACTTCTTTATCTTACCTGGCCCCAAATTTCAGACATTACAGTCCTACATTTCTTTTTAGGTTAGACCAACTTGTCCCCAAAATGTGTGCTACAAAAATTAGTCTTAAAAGATATTCTGGCAAGAAGAAAATTCTAGGGTTAAACAGGTTTTGGAAATGCTGTGTACTATCTAGTATTCTTTATTGTTTGTTTTTTAGTAAAAAGTATACTTTAACATGTCAAAGGCTTTACATTCTGTGATAAAGAAAACCACTTAACCTTATTTAACCAGTCATTTTATATAGGCTTACTAGAACTTAAAACCCCTTCCTCATGACTTTTCCATTACATCTGGGTTTTTTTTTTTTTGTATTTTATTTAATTTTTTGAATTTTATTTTATTTATTTTTATATAGCAGGTTCTTATTAGTTATCTGTTTTATACCTATTAGTGTGTATATGTCAATCCCAGTCTCCCAGTTCATCCCACCACCACCCCACCCTACCCCCCGCTTTCCCCCCTTGGTGTTCGTACAATTGTTCTCTACATCTGTGTCTCTATTTCTGCCCTGCAAACTGGTTCACCTGTACAATTTTTCCGTAACATCTTATAGAACAATTATGTCATAAAACGCCTTTTGGGGGAAGGTTGAGTTGTTTACAACAGCATCTATCTCTTGACTTACATCAAGGCCCTTTCCCAGCACACATGAATATCTAGTAATTATAACCTGGATTCTAGCCCCACTTTCACTATTTACTAACCATGTTACCTTAAGCTATAAAAACTCATGACAGTTCTATGAGGATCAGTTTTCCACTTCTGCAATATTATCTGATTTGCTGTAGTGGATTGAATGGTGGCTCCCCAACATATTTATGTCCTAACTTACAGAATCTCTGAATGTGACCTTATTTGGAAATAGCCTCTTTCCAGGTATAATCAAGTTGAGCATCTTGAGATGGGACCATCCTGGATTATCCAGGTGGGTCCAAGATCCAATGACAAATGCCCTTATAGGAGACAGAAGAGGAGAAAATGTAGACTTGGAGGATAAGTTCATGTGGAAAAGAGGGCAGAAATTAGAGTTATATAGTCACAAGTCAGGAAAATATTATTTCTCTTATTTCATAAAATTTTGTTATTGGTAGTGTTTGTGTTGGTAGTAGTAATAGCAATATTAGTAGCAGTTACTGCTTATTGAGAAACTATGTTATGATATACACTGTTCTAGGCCTTCATGTGTATTTTCAGGTAGAATCCTTAATTTTCAGAGAAGAAAGTTAAAACTTAGAAGTTGAATATCAAACCCACAATCACACAGATGGCCAGTTCTGAAACTGGAATCAACATAAGTCTTGCTAACTTACCATTACATCATGACAACTTTGTTTTAGCCCATGTTTACTTCTGAAGGAAAATCTTGGTAGCTTGTTATAGGCTATTACATAAAAAACGGTTTAATGCCAGGAAGGGATCCTTAATTGCTGAAGGAGAGTACTCATTTATGGAAGGCAGAGCAGTGGGAAAAAGAGGAATTATCAATAGAAGGACAAGGATGGCCGCACATAGAGCCTTAGGGAGGACCAGTGAAAGAGAAAGTCCCAAGTGAGCTGGTAAAAATGGGCTAGGGAGTCTTATGCTCTTTTCACAAAGAAGGTGCTCTACATGATAACTGGCAATTAATTATTTTCATGACTAAATCAGCAAGCTGCTAGGAGAAGGAAAGCTTTCCACCACCATCAAATCCTAGAAGAGAAAAATCTCAACAGCTGTTGATCCTTCAAGGTTTATTATTCCTTGTAATATAGACTGTTTAGAAAATGTGTCATATCCATGCACTTGCCACCAAAAGATCAGCCAGGCCTTTGCCCTTTCTTAATTTTTTTTTTTTTTTTTTGCGTTATGCTGGCCTCTAACTGCTGTGGCCTCTCCCGCTGTGGAGCGCAGGCTCCAGACGCACAGGTTCAGCGGCCATGGCCCACGGGCCCAGCCGCTCCGCGGCATGTGGGATCTTCCCGGACCGGGGCACAAACCCGTGTCCCCTGCATCGGCAGGCAGACCCTCAACCACTGTGCCACCAGGGAAGCCCTCCCTTTCTTAATTTTGACTATAACATTTAAATTTCCTCAACAGTCTCTCATTCTTTTTTTTTTTTTTGTGGTACGCGGGCCTCTCACTGTTGTGGCCTCTCCCGTTGCAGAGCACAGGCTCCGGATGCGCAGGCTCAGTGGCCATGGCTCACAGGTCCAGCTGCTCCGCGGCATGTGGGATCTTCCTGGACTGGGGCACGAACCCATGTCCCCTGCATCAGCAGGCAGACTCTCAACCACTGTGCCACCAGGGAAGCCCTCTTTTATTTTTCTTATTCCTATCATGTTTATTCTTTTTGCTTATTTAATCTACATTTTCTTTTAAATTTCTTAAATAAGATGACACAGATCAGTTAATGTTAAATGTTTTACATTTTTGTTTTGAACTGAATGCAAGTTTTGGCTTTTTAATTTTTGCTCATAATGAGCAAGATCCATGACCAAACTAAGTTTTGAAATTCTCTGTTATACTTAGAGGAAGGGGGGTATTGTGTTTATACAAATATGAATACATACATTAAATAAATATGTTTTCATTATTGCATCAGGGTAAAAGCTTATGAACAAAAGTACAAGCTATCAGTCTTGAGTCTTGTGTACTGAAATCTGAGTGACAAAATGCTCTATTTTTGAGATGACAAGTTCCTCACCTTTATAACTTTACTTGTAATTATAGGGAGGTAATGTAAATGCAAAAATTGCAGAGGAAGGAACACTCCCAAACTCATTCTATGAGGCCACCATCACCCTGATACCAAAACCAGACAAAGATACTACAAAAAAAGAAAATTACAGACCAATTTCACTGATGAATATAGAGGCAAAAATCCTCAAAAAAATACTAGAAAACAGAATCTAACTACACATTAAAAGGATCATACACCATGATCAAGTGGGATTTATCTCAGGGATGCAAGGATTCTTCAATATATGCAAATCAATCAATGTGATACACCATATTAACAAACTGAAGAAGAAAAACCATATGATCATCTAAATAGATGCAGAAAAAGCTTTTGACAAAATTCAACACCCATTTATGATAAAAACTCTCCAGAAAGTGGGCATAGAGGGAACCTACCTCAACATAATAAAGGCCATATATGACAAATTCACAGCAAACATCATTCTCAATGGTGAAAAATTGAAAGCATTTCCTCTAAGATCAGGAACGAGACAAGGATGTCCACTCTTACCACTATTATTCAGCATACTTTTGGAAGTCCTAGCCATGGCAATCAGAGAAGAAAAAGAAATAAAAAGAATACAAATTGGAAAAGAAGAAGTAAAACTGTCACTGTTTACAGATGACATGATACTATACATAGAGAATCCTAAAGATGCCGCCAGAAAACTGCTAGAGCTAATCAATGAATTTGGTAAAGTTGCAGGATACAAAATTAATGCACAGAAATCTCTTGCTTTCCTATACACTAATGATGAAAAATCTGAAAGAAATTAAGGAAACACTCCCATTTCCATTGCAACAAAAAGAATAAAATACCTAGGAATAAACCTACCTAGGGAGACAAAAAACCTATATGCAGAACACTGTAAGACACTGATAAACAAAATTAAAGGTAATACCAACAGATGGAGAGATATACCATGTTTTTCGATTGGAAGAATCAATACTGTGAAAATGACTATACTACCCAAAGCAATCTACGGATTCAATGCAATCCCTATCAAATTACCAATGGCATTTTTTACGGAACTAGAACAAAAAATCTTAAAATATGTATGGAGACACAAAAGACCCCGAATAGCCAAAGCAGTCTTGAGGGAAAAAAATGGAGCTGGAGGAAACAGACTCCCAGACTTCAGACTATACTACAGAGCTACAGTAATCAAGACAATATGGTACTGGCACAAAAACAGAAACATAGATCAATGGAACAAGATAGAAAGCCCAGAGATAAACCCATGCACCTGTGGTCAACTAATCTATGACAAAGGAGGCAAGGATATACAGTGGAGAAAAGACAGTCTCTTCAGTAAGTGGTGCTGGGAAAACTGGACAGCTACATGAAAAAGAATGAAATTAGAACACTCCCTAACACCATACAGGAAAATAAACTCAAAATGTATTCAAGACCTAAATGTAAGACCAGACACTATAAAACTCTTAGAGGAAAACGTAGGAAAAACACTCTTTGAGATAAATCACAGCAAGATCTTTTTTGATCCACCTCCTACAGTAATGGAAATAAAAAAAAAATAAACAAATGGGACCTAATGAAATTTCAAAGCTTTTGCACAGCAAAGGAAACCATAAACAAGACAAAAAGACAACCCTCAGAATGGGAGAAAATATTTGCAGACAAATCAATGGACAAAGGATTAATCTCCAAATATATAAACAGCTCATGCAGTTCAATATTAAAAAAACAAACAACCCAATCCAAAAATGGGCAGAAGACCTAAATAGACATTTCTCCAAAGAAGACATACAGATGGCCAAGAAGCACATGAAAAGCTGCTCAACATCACTAATTATGAGAGAAATGCAAATCAAAACTACAGTGAAGTATCACCACCTCACACCAGTTAGAATGGGCATCATCAGAAAATCTACAAACAGGAAATGCTGGAGAGGGTGTGGAGAAAAGGGAACCCTCTTGCACTGTTGGTGGGAATGTAAATTGATACAGCCACTATGGAGAGCAGTATGGAGGTTCCTTAAAAAACTAAAAACAGAATTACCATATGATCCAGCAATTCCACTACTGGGCATATACTCAGAGAAAACTATAATTCAAAAAGACACATGCACCCCAATGTTCATTGCAGCCCTATTTACAATATCCAGGTCATGGAGGCAACCTAAATGCACATCGACAGACGAATGGATAAAGAAGTGGTGGCACATATATACAATGGAATATTACTCAGCCATAAAAAGGAACGAAATTGGGTCGTTTGTTGAGACGTGGATGGATCTAGAGACTGTCATACAGAGTGAAGTAAGTCAGAAGGAGAAAAGAAATATCGTATATTAACACATATATGTGGAACCTAGAAAAATGGTACAGATGAACTGGTTTGCAGGGCTGAAATTGAGACACAGATGTAGAGAACAAACGTATGTACACCAAGGGGGGAAAGCGGCAGGGGGTGGTGGTGGTGGTGTGATGAATGGGTGATTGGGACTGACATGCATACACTGATGAATACAAAATTGATGACTAATAAGAACCTGCTGTATAAAAAAAATAAATAAAATTTTAAAAAATCAACTTAAAAAGTCTTCATGAAATACATCTTGGTAAAACCATTTCTTTATATTAGGATTCTTTGTAAAAAATCATATTATTGGTCAATTCTTTTTCTCTTATTTATTTCTGAGGGGGATGGCAGACTTTGCATACCACAATGAAGAAAAACAGGTGCTTTGTATGATATGCTTCATTGAACACAGTCATTTTATAAACATTGTGATTATGCTCCATGTCCATAAATCTGCATACCACTGTGGCTAGAAAAGGGATAACTGGGTATATTCAACTGGGGAAAATGCTTTAAGTAAAAAATCCTTTTGATGTGTGAAATTGTCCGCTGGCCCCTGACAAATTTTGACAATATTTTAAATTATTGTATATGGAAAAAAACCTGCCCCAGAGACGTTGTAAAACAAAACCCAAAACATTGGTTTCGCGCTAGTCTCTGCACTGAATGGAATTATTGGCAGGGATAAGTATCCTATTATCTTAATCTGAAAAAAAACCCCCAAACCCTGTATTTTTTCAGTTGAACTCCAGTGATCTCAGCAGTGTCTGCATGACAATTTACATTTAAACTGGCTATGCATGTCACTCTTTGCTCTGATAATGAAGACACAAAAATCCGCATAAGGCTTTGAAAGTCATCTAAAAAATTAGACTCACCCCAAATGTCTTCACCCTGATAAATGTCTCTTTCTCTTTCCCGTCCCCTAAACAAATACCTTTGGCTAATCAATTAGTTCCTTAAGCTTCAGTTGTGTCATATTTTCACAAAAAAACTGTCTTGAAATGTATTATTATTCAGACACCTTCCAATTCTAAAGTTGTAGAAGACTCAGCTGCAAATCATTCAGAACACATTGTCAAGCAAACATCAAAGAAATATGAAGAAAAGAGAAGTTTTTTTACAGATTTTTTTTCCTCCTTTCTCTCCTTCTTTCTCTCCTTCCTCCGTTACTCTTTCCTTTCCCTCTATGAAACAGGACAACTGAAGGGGAAAATCCCCACATATAATAACTTTAATTTAAAAGATTCTCACTCTTGAATATATGTGCTATGATGTGATTTTTATCTGTTGCTTCCAACAGTCTTTAGCCTTTGACCCTGCCTTTTTCCACAGGATATATAATTTTAAAACAGTATAAGCAGACATAACATTATATGTCTCAATTGCTTGCTGTAAAAAAAATTTATTTCTGTCTTTTTTAGGCAGTTTTTAGTTAATTATTATAAATATTTGATCTGCTTTGAAATTTTCACAGCTGTAAGAGGAAAAAATATCATTGAAATCAAAATAATAGTTATATCATTATTAGTAGTGATAATAGAATTAGTAAACAAAGGTAGTAGCAAACATTTATTGAATACTTATTATTTTTGAGGTAGTTATGTTAGACATTTAATATGGGCAAATAATTATTTCATCTATTTAAAAAGGAGGAGCTTTGAGTTAGCATGGTTAAATAACTTTTTCAAGATTATACAGCACCTAAATTGCTTTGGAGCGCATGATCAAAATCACCATGCTAGACAAACAAAGCAGAAAATAAGTTATCTACCATATCATCGACCTGAGGCAGCCTCCATTAACACATCCAGAATGAGCCTCAGTGTGTAAGGCCCTTGTTGGTGCTCTGTCAGTGTGAAGGCCATTGTGGTGATGTATCCTATTGGTCCTGTAGAGGGAAGCATTCCTATTCCAAAAAACTTATGCACTCAATTATCAAGTGTTCAGAGAGACCATCATTAAGGTATCATTTAGGGTGAATAATGCTCGTTCTAGGCCACTTGCTTTAAGTTCAGATAACCCTTAGGATGGATAAGTGTTAAGCAGTTAATAGTTATTAACACTTGCCAAATATTATAAAAAGGAAGTCAAGTACCATGTATTGATCACTTATGCTCTGGACTCTATAATATGCAATATGAGCATGAGTGTCAGCCTGTGGTTTCTGCATTTGTGTGTGTGTGTGTTTGTGTGTGTTTGCATTTTCTTTCAGTCTATAAAATAGCCAGTTTATGGAGACACAAAACTGAAGCTCAGTTTGTAAGTAATATGCCAAAAGTTATTTGCTTGGCTCAGGAGAAAGAAAATATAACTTGGAATGAGATATAACCGAGTTTTAATATTTCTCTGCCAATTTCTATATGTGAACTTGTAGATGATGCTTAATATCAGTTTTCACATCAGTTAACTTCAGATGCTAATATATAACTTAGGTTGTATAAAATTTACATGAGAAAGTGCATATAAAGCCACAAATACCTTGCCTACCGAGAGTAAACCATCTTCTCATAATGCCCGAGTCCAACTACCCCGCCTTCGAAAGGATGAGCCAATAGGTTTATCTTCCTAGTATACTGAGGAACTTTGTGAGAAAGGCTCACACCCAGATAGGAGAAAACATGGTGGTAATAGATTATTTCTTCAACAGTTAGTACAAGTGAAAACCTGTCATTGTGCTTGTTTACATGCCCTTCTCTGGCATGAGGCGCAGAATTCTATGAGCAACGCAGCACCTTTAGTGTCAAGTTGCTTCCTGTGACCAGTGCATGTGTCTGGGGCCCTGCTTGCTTGCTTGCTTACTTTATGCAACAGGACACGGAGGCTGAAGACACCACAGTTTGAATGCTCGCGCTTCACACTTACTATGTATTTAGAAACGTTGAAGTCATCATCTCCTGATCTGCTTCACCAAGAGCATTAACATCAAGTAAAATGGGCTTGATAAATTCAGTGATAATTTGAAAGCTGTGTCAAAAGCACATTTTGCTGAAATGGAAATACTAATAAAACTGGGGACTCAGAAGGAGTCCATTATCCACCTCACCAAGTTTGCAGAGAAATTGCCTCTCATTAGTTCCCATTCCCTGGTGGATTCAGGCTATTTTTACAACTGGGTTTAAACAAAGCGTCTAGGACTACCTGCCAAGGAGGAACAGCACTTTGTTCAAGGGGCTTGCTCATCACATGAGGTAATGGCACATCTGTTTGGACTGTCTGGGCTGAGATAGCAGATGCTGCTGCAAACTGAGTATTTGGAGAGACAACAACAAATATAAAGAGACACCTACTTATACAACAAACCCCCCTTCAGCACAGATTCACAGGCTGCTGCCAAAGATTTGTGGAGAGCTGTCTGCACATCCTGAACATGATGGGGAAGCTCTGATGCATCACAGATCTCCTTGGCCGGTTGGAAGGACTAGTTGAAAATAACTTTAAAAAAAATACAACAGATTCCTTGCAACGTTAGAACATTCAGAATGATATTCCCAATGGGTGTAACTTCTGGCAAATGGTAAACTTTGCTTTGTGGCTCTGTTCAACAGAAAAGGGTTATGTGGTCCAGGCTCATGTTGAAACTTGCCAGAGATCATTCCACCTCTAGTCTTCATGGACCTCCCATTCTGGACAGTTCATGTGCTGTATCTGGGCCATTTTCAAACAGAGCAACAACCTGTGATTAGTTTTTAATCTGGCTCTAAGACTGTTCATGCATGCATCCACCCCTCCATTCCATTACAATGGTCAGATATTAAACTGGCTATTTAGACTTTTCATTTCTTAGTCACATTAATTCAAAATATATTTTTTAAAGCAAGTTATTTAACATACTAGTACCTTTTTCTCTGGCGCATTAGGGGAGCTAGTCAACATAGGTTTTCATTAATGAGGACTATTTTATGTACCTATAGAAAACAGAAAGAGAGCACTACTAGCTTTTTACCAGGCAGATGCTAGATGCTCTATGTATAGGGTAACTTTAAAACTATGTTTGCCCTGGTCACAGCTATTTTTGCCAGTCATCCTTCCTGGTATTTGGTTTATCATTTGTCCTAAATTTTTCAACTTTAATAAAGTATTAATTTGTATTAAAGTAAACTTGGATAAGCTTGGCAACTCCCAAACTGTGCTTTGAGCTTCTGTTGTAGTTTTGACTGGTAGTATGTGACATGCATGGGCAGTAAACAGAGTTATTTTAACATGTCGTTAGCGTTCCCTGTGCTATACAGTATGTCCTTATTGGTTATATACCTTATATGTAGTAGTGTGTGTATGGAATTTGTACTACTGTAGGAAGATTGGAAACCAGACTAAAAGCTGACCTGGTTGCCCTTTGGTACCCTGTGACCCAAGGTGAGAAAGGGACAGCCTGGATGGACATCAGCACATACCTTAATCCCCCGGCACAGGGTTACACTATCTGGGTCAAAGCAATGGTGAGGCCTTTCTGGTCATTAAAACAGTCCCTAATCTAGAGGCTGAGGATCATATGAAGGGTGTAGGGGAACATGAGCAAGGGTCCATCCAGATGCCTGGGGAGAAGAAGCCAGTACACTCCACAGTCACCAAAGATCCAAGATGAAGGGGACCAGGGCTGCCATGACACTCAGTTTTAAATTTCTAAAGAATATGGTGTAAAGGCATTTCCTGAGAGTATGAGTGTGTGCCATTGCATAAGGGATCTTGAAGCTGTCAGTTTGCCAGTAATCAGAGTGATTGGGAAACATGAGAAATTATAGATTAAATATGTATGAAATAGGTGTGATAAATGGGGGTTCAGCAGTTCTGCTGTTGAGCTTACAAAGAATACTTTGAGCTATAGTCGTGTAGTTATATATTGAATAAGGTAGACCTAGAATTATATGTATTTGTGACATATATAATGAAACTTAGTAATGTTTCTTAATGTTGTAATACACCCTTTCCATAATAAGATGCACAAAATCAAAAGTGCACATTTAATGAAAAACTTAATAGTCAGAATTCAGTTTTTCAAGGGAGTTGGTGATGATTTGTATAACTTGATAAAATATTCACTGACATTAATCAACAAATATATGGGCTGAATAAACAACATAAAAATCAGTGTAGTGCCGAAAAAGCATCAGCCAGTACTTTAAATGTTAGTAATTACTTTTAGACAGTCATAACAATAATTTGACATGGCATGCTACAGAAGCTATATTTAAATAGCATTCTGTCTGCATGATTTTTGGTGTATATCAAGTGACTTTCTACAAATTAGTTTTATTCATTTTCTATTTGGTTTTTTTTTGTGTACATGGATATACAGAAATTGATTCAATAATTGTGCACTTATTAACAAAAGAACTTGCAAACAGTTTTATATCTGCATCATCAGGTGCTTCCAATAGAAAATCAGATAATTATTTCAAAGAATAATTAAATTTTTCCCATTCCAAATCATAGAATTAAAGCTTTCCTTTTACTGTATCATTCTACTGAAGGTAAAACATTTGACATTATTGTGTATGCCGTTAAAATTCAATTAGGGCTTCCCCGGTGGCGCAGTGGTTGAGAGTCTGCCTGCCGAAGCAGGGGACACGGGTTCGTGCCCCGGTCCGGGAAGATCCCACATGCTGCAGAGCAGCTGGGCCCATGAGCCATGGCCGCTGAGCCTGCACGTCCGGAGCCTGTGCTCTGCAACGGGAGAGGCCACAACAGTGAGAGGCCCACATACCGCAAAAAAAAAAAAAAAAAAAAAAAAAAATTCAATTAAAGATTTAACATTAGTATAAATTATACGTGTTTGCAGTGATCGTATAAATACATATATGGCAGAGCATGGCATTAGAGTGAAAATCATGTTCTTACTAAATTGGAAAACTTGGAGTTGGTTTTGTTGAGCACAAAATTCATAATTTTTGCCAAACAAGTTATAATAGTCTACCAGTCAAAAACAACTCTACTTGTCAAAATGCATAAATACTGTTATATAAATATTCAGACTAAATATGATTTTGGTAAGCATAGTTTGAAAAATGTGGAGCAACTGCCTCTCATACATTATTTGTGAAGTATAAAATGATCCAACCTCTTTGTAAAAAATTGTTTGTAGTTTCTAACAATGTTAAACAAATACCTGCCCTATGACCCAGCAATTCCATTCTGAGTGTATATCTAAGAGAAATGAGGGAGTGTGATATGTTACCCAAAAGACTTTCAAAACAACAACTTTATTCATAAGAGCTGAAACTGCAAACAACCTAAGTGTCTATCAGCAAAAGAATGGGTAAAAATAAAAATGTGGTACATCAGACATAGAAATTCCTCTCTGCAATTAAAAAAATGGTGAGTGAATGAGAGAAGTAACAATATGGGTAAATATCATAGACATAATCCTGAGTGAACGGAGCCAAACATAAAAGAGTACATAAATATAGACATGAAAGAGTATGATTCCATTGTTATGAAGCTCAAGAACAGAAAGCACTAATCTCTGGTGATACAAATAAATCAGAATAGTGTCAAACTCTGGTTTGAAAGGGAGATTGACTAGACAGAGGCAAAGAGAGTGATGGGAATATTCTGTATCTTGATGTGGAGGAGGGTACATATGTTGTATACATATGTCCATATTGAGCTGTACAATTAATATTTGCACATTTCCTGTATGCAAATTACCCTTCATCAAAAGAAAATACTAAGTGCCCAATGAATATTAGTTATATTAAAATGCATACATATTATCTGATAAAAATGACACTTGTCCTACTAGGAAGTAATGCATTTTCAAAATAATGTTAGTGACAGTATTAAAGACAGGCGGCTAAGAAACTTATTAAAATAAATAAATATATTACAAGGGATAAGTATTCTCCTTACGTTATTTTGTGATAGAAAATAAAAATAGGTCTTAAAATTTTACTTTAATGTGCATGGATGCATACAATTTTTATTTTAAAAATAGTTTCTGAATATAACTATATTATAAAACAACTATACTAAATATTTTAATAAATATTTCAAAATATTATAATTGTTTCAGTTGTCCCCTTTACCATCAAAAGTGTCCTGATATGGATAAAAAATAACATTCAAAAATAGGGTGACTATACAGTCACTTGAAAATGCTAGACTTGATGAGGCAGTCGTTACTACATATATTTTACTTGTGAGAAAAGCTAGCCTCAGAAGATAAATAACTTGCCAAAAGCTGCTCAGAATTTGGGGTTAATTGTGATAGAGGTGGTGGGAAGAATTGACTCTCAGATCTTTTCACTAACCTGTGATCACTCTGTGTCCTTTAAACTGAATGATTTCTTGGTCGACTAATGTACTTAACAGGATGCAATTGTTTAGGAACTACAATATACCATTCTCTGCCCTTGGCTGCTGAGTTAGGAAGGTGCCCAAATAGAATATTTCCTAGGAGAAGCTCACAGTCTAATGAAAAGAGAATGAATTACAGTGTAAGGTGAGAGTTTTGTGGTTGGAGCATGGACAAAGAGTATGGGTCCACGGAGACAGATTGTCTAATCTTTCTAGCAAGTAGGATTTGAGAGAGAAGTAGTGATTAAGTAATATTTTTTTCCACATTATTACTTTTTTACTGTGAAATGTAACATAGAAATTGAAGACTTCATGGAACATATATATATACTTAAAAGAAAAATTATAGAGAAAATACCTCCCTAAATACTACCCAAGTTAAAAATACTTAGAAGAGCCTCAAAAGTCTTTAGGATCCCAGCTCTTATACTGACTCCTGTAAAAACTCATTTTATTTTAAAAATAGTTTAATATCTATGTATACATCACTAAAAAATATGGGTTTCCTTTGCCTGTTTTTGAACATTTCATAGGTGGACTCATACGGTAATATAAAGGACACTTTTGCTACACATTGTCATGAATTTTGGGATAGGCCTGTGGAAATAGCAGCCAATTTCTCTTTGCATACCTGGAACAATCTGGAGAGCAGCAAAGGAATTTCTCCTCACCACCTTCTGGTGAAGGTTGAGATGAGGGAAACGCGATATTACCATGAAGTATCACTATTAACAACCATGAGGATTTGTTGGGACTCTACCAGCCCTGAGAACAGACAGCATGTGGTAGAGATAATATGCAGTTGTGTATTGGGGAGAACTTCACCAGTTTAATTCCCAAAGGATTGACTTTTTTAACCTAGGTACAGTGACTTTAATAATAGACAAAATGTTTAACAGTAATGCACCAAGCATTTTTTGAGGGCTTTACATTTTATAACTACGTAAACCAGTATGTAACTTCAGATGAAAAGAGGATGTGTTCAGTCCTTGGTCTTTGCATAGTTTTTCAGCAGGGAGGAGCAAACTGAACATCTTTTCTCTTTTTTTTTTTTAATACATCTTTATTGGAGTATAATTGCTTCACAATGCTATGTTAGTTTCTGTTGTACAACAAAGTGAATCAACCATATGCATACATATATCCCCATATCCCCTCCCTCTTGAGCCTCCCTCCCACCCTCCCTATCCCAGCCCTCTAGGTTGTCACAAAGCACTGAGCTGATCTCCCTGTGCTATGCTGCTACTTCTCACTAGCTAGCTATTTTACATTTGGTAGTGTATATGTGTCGATGCCACTCTCACTTTGCCCTAGCTTCCCCCTGCCCTGTCCATGACCTCAAGTCCATTCTCTACGTCTATGTCTTTATTCCTGCCCTGCCACTAGTTTCATCAGTACCATTTTTTTTTTAGATTCAATATATATGCATTAGCCTATGGTATTTGTTTTTCTCTTTCTGACTTACTTCACTCTGTATGACAGACTCTAGGTCCATCCACCTCACTACAAATAACTCAATTTCATTTCTTTTTATGGCTGAGTAATATTCCATTGTATATGTGTGCCACATCTTCTTTATCCATTCATCTGTTGATGGACACTTAGGTTGCTTCCATATCCTGGCTATTGTGAATAGAGCTACAATGAACATTTTGGTACATGAATCTTTTTGAATTATGGTTTTCTCAGGGTATATGCCCAGTAGTGGGATTGCTGGGTCGTATGGTAGTTCTATTTTTAGTTTTTTAAGGAACCTCCATACTGTTCTCCATAGTGGTTGTATCAATTTACATTCCCACCAGCAGTGCAAGAGGGTTCCCTTTTCTCCACACCCTTTCCAGCATTTATTGTTTGTAGATTTTTTGATGATGGCCATTCTGACCGGTGTGAGGTGATACCTCATTGTAGTCTTGATTTGCATTTCTCTAATAATTACAGATGTTGAGCATCTTTTCATGTCTTCTTTGGAGAAATGTCTATTTAGGTCTTCTGCCCATTTTTTAATTGGGTTGGATTTTTTTTGATATTGAGCTCCATCAGCTGTTTGTATATTTTGGAGATTAATCCCTTGTCAGTTGTTTCATTTGCAATTATTTTCTCCCATTCTGAGGGTTGTCTTTTTGTCTTATTTATGGTTTCCTTTGCTGTACAAAAGCTTTTAAGTTTAATTAGGTCCCATTTGTTTATTTTTGTTTTTATTTTCATTACTCTAGGAGGTGGGTCAAAAAAGATCTTGCTGTGGTTTATGTCAAAGAGTGTTTTTCCTACGTTTTCCTCTAAGACTTTTATAGTGTATGGTCTTACATTTAGGTATTTAATTCATTTGGAGTTTATTTTCCTGTATGGTGTTAGGGAGTGTTCTAATTTCATTCTTTTACATGTAGCTGTCCAGTTGTCCCAGCACCACTTATTGCAGGGGCTGTCTTTTCTCCATTGTATGTTCTTGCCTCCTTTGTCATAAATTAGGTGACTATATGTGTGTGGGTTTACCTCTGGGATTTCTATCCTGTACCATTGACCTATATTTCTGTTTTTTTGTGCCAGTACCATACTGTCTTGATTACTGTAGCTTTGTAGTATAGTTTGAATTTGGTGAACCTGATTCCTCCAGCTCCATTTTTCTTTCTCAAGATTGCTTTTGCTATTTGGGGTCTTTGTGTTTTCATACAAATTGTAAATTTTTTTGTTCATATCTGTGATGAATGCCATTGGTAGTTTGATAGGGATTGCACTGAATCTGTAGATTGCTTTGGGTAGTATAGTCATTTTTACAATATTGATTCTTCCAATCCAAGAACATGGTATATTTCTCCATCTGTTTATGTCATCTTTGATTTCTTTCTTCAGTGTTTTTTAGTTTTCTGAGTACAAGTCTTCACCTCCTTAGGTAGGTTTTTTCCTAGGTATTTTATTCTTTTTGTTGTACTGGTAAATGGGATTGTTTCCTTAATTTCTCTTTCTGATTTTTCATTGTTAGTGTATAGGAGTGCCAGAGAGGAAGAGCAAACTGAACATATTTTCTCTTTTTGTAGTGGGCAGCAGAGGCTTTGTCAGCTTTTAAAAGTCTGAAGGTATAGGATGTTAGCCCATGGGAGCTCACTGAAGAAATGCAGATGGGGAGGTAGTTATCAAGGCCAAACCAAACCAGAACAGAGTTAATGCCTTCAATGCGTACATCCAGAGTTCTCCATTAAATTTTCATAAGTTAAGAACACACACACACACACACTTGACTCACCAGCTCCAAGACTATATTTATAGTTGACTTTTGATTGGCTTTTTTAGAATTCACAAAACTACCTCACTCAGACTTTAGAAGAGTATCCATCAACAGATATCCTGTTTTTCTAAAAATGTTGCAGAATCTTATGGCATAAATTTTAATTTTAAAATGCCATTATTAAAATTTCTCTGGAGGCCTGGAAAGACCCTAACTATAGTAGACAGATTGCCATATGTGTTAAAACATCTTTGCTAGAAATTAGGTATGTGTGAATCTAAAAGACAAGAGGAAGTGTAATCAGTGAAGAAATATTATGCATAATAGCTAAGACAATAATGAATAATGTATGTATATGATGTTATTTAAATAATTACTTGCATTTGAGTTTCCCATATGTGCCTCATTCACAAGGGAAAGATAAGATGCTGTAAAAGCCATAAGATTAACATAAAGTGTTGTTATACAAATAATTTTTTCTTTTGAAGACTCATTTTAGTAAGCGATGAAACATAATATGAAACTACTCTGAAGACATGAAGGGATTCTTGACATCTTCAGCAAAAATGGGATATCCTGAACATTGAACCTTAAAAAGAAACCTGGTTTCTTCTTTCATTTAAATGTTATGCACACTACTTGGACACCTAAATGCGGTAGAAGTTCCATTCTCTTGAGAACATAATGTTCCTGTTACACAGCTGGCTCCCTTTGGACCTTGAATTTGCCTGTGAAATCCCAACAGCCATTTTCATTTGTGTTTCACTGTGATCTAGCTGAACATAATTGTATCCCATAGTGGGTGAACTGAAAATTCCTATACAATGCTTGAGAACAAAATTGTGGATCAAAACTAAAATACTAAAATATAATTTGAAATTAGTTTTCTGGAATACTTACCTTTCTTTTATGTCTGAGAGCCTTGTCAGAATTTGGGAGCTCCCCTTTCTCTATTACTTGTCTTCATGTGCTTATTGTTTAATCAGCTGATTGGTAAACATCAGTGCTTATGTGCATTTGTAAGTTCTGGCAAAATATGTTCTTTTGAAGCTTCAAACTCTTGCCATTACTGTCAACATAATGCATTGGTTCCTTGATTGCTTATTTCTAACTCCTCAGCTACACCCCAATCCAACACACACGTTTTGTAATTGTCACCATATACACTCAGTCCTATCATATGTGTTCATTTATCCTTTGAATGATAACTACAGTCCTTGCAATCATCCTGTTAGCATAAGGCAGTAACGAAATTATAAAACTTATAAAACATCTGCAGAGCAAAATTTTCCCTCTATTTTATCATTTAAATCTTAAACTATGGATAACGTTGGCAATTTATATTGTGCTTTTATCTATCATGTTTTCGCTTCTCTTCCTACTATTATTTATTATTAGAAGTGCTTTACTAAAGAATAGAGAATTATATGAGTGTATTACCCCAGTAGTATATGGACAACAAATTACATCCTGCCTTGAGAACTACCTAAATGGTGAGGGAAAATGCTGTGAATTTGAGAAGCAGGAGTCATAACATTGGTTTGAATCCTGGTTCCACCATTTACCAGTGCCCACCTCATATGTCTTAAGGGTAAAATGAAATAATCAACTCCAACCCATCATAGCAAGTACTCTAAATTTTTGTGTATTTATCACCCCAAGTTCTTTATTAACCTAAGCATGGAGTCAAGCCAGCTTTTAATAGAAAGAGCTGCAATTTAAAATTTGCATTTGAATTCCTTTAGTAAAGATGAATAAAATGGAGTCCAAGTGAACAATAAAACAAAAGCAAAACAACAAAGCAAAATCAAAGAGACTGCCTGTCTCTTTCCCTCAGGTAATGTATTCATTATTGACACAAATGCAAATCATCCCATTATTACTTTTAGAAACATACACCTAAACATTTTATTTCTGTATTGAGCAAGGTCCGTAAATAAAAAGTTGCTGGTTAATAGATCTCAATATGTATGACAAGAGATTGTCAAATTATGTGAACAAGCCCTAACTCTGTGATATAACCATTGTGCTAGCATCACTGCTTGATACCTTCTTACTGAGGAGGTCAATTCCTAGGAGAAAAATAACCTCTTACATTTACTGTTCAAGATTGGAGTTGGAAAAAGAATTTGAAGTGAAATGTATAGAGAAAGAAAACAAGTAGGTAGATATTATCTTTGCTTGTTAATACATGGGAAAACTAGATGAATATCAAAGTGATATGTTTGACGTCTTTCTATGTTTTCTTCACCAAGCCTCATTTTGGAAAGAATTAAACCCCAATTGGAAAATGACTGAAAATAATACGTTAAAGATTTTTAAATTGTTAATGATATAAAAGAATAGGTAAATGATTAAACAGAGGCAAGGTGGGATTAAACAAAAGAAAATTATCGTGAAGTCAGGGGTGAGGCATTATGGTCACTGGTGCCATCCAAAAAATAGTTTTGGTTCTTCCACAGGGCACCTAATAGGACTGTACTTTCATACCTTCCTGAAGTTAAGTATGGGCAGATGAATTAATTTGGTCAATGGAATGTGAGAACAACTGACATTTCTTATTTCTAAGAGAAAGCTGTAAAAGCCACCAAGTATTTCTCTACTCTTTCTTTCCCTCTGTCATGGTGACCAGCAACCTTGTGATACTGAATGCCTTATCACTCTATTGCCAAAACGATGTCCTGCTATAGATGTAGCAGGAGTGGAAAATTAAGTTTGGCTGCTTTAAATCACTGTGAGTTGGGATTGCCTGTTACCATAGCAAAATCTAGCCTAACTTGACTAATACGTAAGGTTGTATACAAAATAGCTGGTGTGAAATCCTCAATGACTTAATAGAGATGGTTAAAACACATTGTCTCTGTGTTTTCTACCCCACTTATCACCAGCAATTGGGTACTTGTGGCTGTATGAGCGATAAGTGGGTCCAGTTCCACAATCCTGTCATTAGAATCTGCTTCTTAGAACCACTTCTGGTAATAAGTGGTAGGCTCAGTTCCCCTAGAAGCTGGCCATGAGGTAAGAGTTTGAGTGAAAACAGTTCATATTGTAGTTTGTCTCAGAAGGCACCTAGATGGGGTTGAGGAAGTGTGATAGTTTAGGGTTGAAATCCAATACAGGGTACATTATTGAGCAGGTTACCACGGTGAGCATTAAAGCATCCATTGATCTGGGTCTTTCTGTTGAAAATGTACTGAATGCAGTTCAAAATTGTTCCTCCTGAGGGTTATAGAAGCTGGGATATTCATCTACCAATTTCTTTCTGTAATTGATTTACAAGGAGTTCACTCCTTGACCTCCTGGCCTACTCCATGTGAAGGCCAGAAAAGATCAGTTGTCAGAAAAAGCCCTCAGTCACAGGTTCTGTAGACAGTAGGCAGGTGAAGAATTAGAGTATAGACTGCTTGGAGATTGGAAATGGGCAGTGCACCAAAGTTAGTATATACTTCCAATAATATTTGTTTATCCCTAATATTGAGTTATCTCTAACTAAACACACTCTTTGAAAAAATGTGTTGTAACTATGGCCTTAAGATTTTGGTCTCTGTGCTTATGTGTGATTGGAAGATGTCATAATTCTTCAGCCCTACATTCAAAGCACCTCACAATCTGTGCTCAATCTATCAACCCCAAATTTTCTTCTGTTATTTTGTGTGTATGTATTTTAGGTTCTAAATAACCAGTTATTTTTACCAAACCAGTTTCTTTATGGCTATCATTGTCATAATTACTCTCAGTGAATAAAATGACCTGCCTGAATTTATCAGCCTACCTAAAGTCCACTGATTTTAAGTCTTCCTTAAGTCAAACTTTCTACACCATGAATATTCGGACCCATGGTTGACCTCTTTTATGTTCTGAAATTTGAATAATTGTTTTATGTATAGAACATTTGGGCACAACCTCTACAGATACTTCTTGTTACACAAAATTTAAGAATCTTTGTACCATGCCTTGTGCATGTTATTTAATACTAGTATAAGAATTGTTATTGATTTGTCTTTCAAGGAAGCTTTATGTCACCTCTTCTGTCAAACTTTCTTAATCCTAACCATCAACCTAATTTCATTTCCCCAAAGGAAAGTTACATCTTCTTCTGTGCCCATATCACACTTTATATGTGCTTTTACTATAGTGATTCTCAATGTATTTTGCTGTTTATCTGTCTCATCATTGAACCATGAGTCGCTGAATAGCAATAAGAAGGCTTTCTTTATCTTCCACACCCAGGTACAATCCCCAGAATATAGACACCAACAGGTTTATTGAATGCAGTTCTTAAATTTTTGATGCCAGTCTTAGTTTCCTCAATCTTAGAAGAAGCTAGAAGTATCCAACATGAATTCTCCTCCACTACCTTCCCTCTATCTTAAAAAACTCATGCCATAATCTTTTTATTCTTACTGTTCATGCATTAAGGAAGAAGAATTCAGATGATTCCAAGGGAAAATCTTATTTTACTGTAGAATCTGTTGCTTCCTGGCAACTCTAGATTTTTGCCACATTAGGAATATAGTGTCTTTTATACATACAATATTTTTTATTTCCTTCTAATGGATTCTTTTATATTCTTCTCTCCTCTAAACATTATAAATATAATTATCTTTCATACACACACATAAATTTTATAGACCACGGGCCTTGCTTTCCTTCCAAAGTTCTTTCCAATTTTTTATTTGTCTTTGAATGATCTAAAATTATTGATCACATTTTCTGTATTCTCTCCATGTTCCCAATTCTCATTAAATTGTATCTATTAAACTGAATTTTTAATTTCACATAATTTTAAATAATTTAGATATAAAATTAATCAGCCACACTAGACATTTTAAATGCTCAATAACTACGTGTGGCTAACAGCTACTATATTGGACTGTGCAGATATAGAAAATTTCCATCATCACAGAAAATTCTATTAGAGAGTGCTATGTAAGACCAATTTTCAAATTAGATTCCATGAATAAAAGTTTGCTTTTTTATGTGAAATATGCATTTATTATTGAATATAGAATCCACTGCTCCAGAATCAATAGTTTTCCTGACACATTTTTGATGAATATGAAAACAAATACTCATATTACATCAAATTTATTTCGACAATAAAAAATATTTGTATCTGTATGTATTTCTGTATGTGAAAGCACATTACTGAAAACCCCATTGTCTAAAATTTATTTTTAAATGCATATTTTGAAATCTGGACTTCCCAAATTTAGATTTTAACACTAAAAAGGGACAATTGTAGAAGACAAGATTGAAATAATTAAATTCAATGAAAAAATATACACGTATACTGGAAGGCAAACTTAAGCAATAGAATTGTTTCCCAGAATGTTTCTAGAATTCTTGATTATTTGAAAAAAAAAAATCTAATGTTCTACATAAAGAATAGGACAGAATTTCTCTTGCCAGATGATATAGCTGTAGTAATGTTTTTAAATAAAAGAAGGCTTTATATTTCTTGAAGGTGAATTATATTATTGGAAATTTCAGTCATTTGAAAAATCTAAATGTTATAATAAATGATGCACATTCTTCAATTAAGTTTGACAGTGCACAAGACACATGTATAATTGATGTTCATTTGGATTAAAACAAAAATGTAAATATCGAGCCTTAGTATACTGGGTATTCAGTTTTCTTGGGCATTAAGTTCAAGTAAATTCCATTACTTTTGAATGTCCTTTCACAAAAGATTGCTTTATGCAATATTGCCAGATCATATTCCTGGGTCTGCAAAAGCCAGTACTTCTAGTACTATCTAGCTACTACACAGGTCACACAGATGCCAAAATATTTGCTAATATTAGCAGTCGAGTAAGTGAATAATTTGCTCTGTTTAACCCAAATTGATATAATATTATATTAATAATTAATATTGGTCATCTACTTAATAATTTAAAATGTACTACTTACAAAGTAGAAATGTTAAATGGGATTTTGGTGGGATAAGAATGAGAAGAAAGTGGAGCCTTTACAGAGGGTAAAAAAGAAAAACTACAACTGTAGTTGGAAGAAGGATCTCAAACTAATATGAATTTCTTGAGAAAACCTTCTGTTTTTTAAAATTCCTTATGCTACAGATGATTTACTTTTACAAAGGAATTTTAAATTCTAGAATAGACTATTTAATTCCCCAGACCTTCACAATTCCATTTCATGTTTTTGTGTATAAACTTTTTTTCACTGAAAATAGAAGAGATCAACTCAAGCTAGCTTAAACAAACATACCAACAAAGAAATATGCTTTAAGGATGCAGTTTTTGTTTGTAGTTTTTAAGTGGAACTCAAGTACAGAAGTGCAACTGGGCATAATTGACAGGAAGTAGAACCAGGAACAGGAACAAAAAACCCACATGGGATATAAAATATACACCCTGTGACTTTCCTCTATTCTTCTCTCTCCTGCATTACTGCTTAATTTTCTCTCTGCAGATGAGTTTTCTCTATTACTTGGTTCACAGGGCATAAAATGGCTGCCCCCAAATCCCAAGCTTTTATATCTCCACCATTCAAACAACAAGCCTATTATATACTCCACTTGAACTTGCTGGCTATCTAATCTCCCATTAGTGAGTCACCAACCCATCTCTCAGGACAGGAGACATCCTTGCAGGAGGTTTGGAGTAATTACCCAAAATGTGATATAGTTTCCTATTAAAATGGCTTAACTTCATATACTAGACAGCCCCAAATCATTAATATGATGGAGAGGCTATAACTTCATAATATCAGTAGAGGAATGGCTACGCGCATGTGACAGGAGCAATTAAATACCTAATATTTTGGTCTCTAAGCATCTAATACAGGTAAATATGGGCCAGGGCATATAAACTATCTAGTTCTGTACCCATTCTGAGACATACTTCTCATTTGTTTGTGCAATCACCTGTGAAACTTGCCAAAAGATATCTGAGTAGAGAAGAAGGCTAATATGTTAGAGAAGAGAATGAACTGATGCAATATATAACTTCTGCTAAAGATTTTTCAGAATTTTTTCTTCCAGTGTTCAGTCTTACTTTGTTCATCCTAACATACTGGCTTGAGTTATATTTTGCTTTCACTGTTTTTCCTTTATGTAAATGGAAAACTGCTGAATTTATCTGAATTCCACATTTTTAGGTCAATATGCAACAGTACATGCATACCATAACCAGGCTTCATTGGAGAACAGATCAGATCTCCTACTTGCTCATTAGCTTTTGGTGCAACCTGTATTGAAACTGGGCAAAGATTTCTATTCCACGCTATTTTTAATTAAAATATATATTTCTTCACCCCTTCTGTCTATTTAAATGTAACTTCTAACCTTTTACTACTGAATCTGGAGAACAGGTCATAAAACATTAAATATGATAAAGCTGGGAAATGTAACACACAATAAATGCATGAAGGTAGAAACTCAAAACGTGTGGACATAGAGATTTTATTTCCTTACGTAAGGTTTAAATGAAGAGTTTGCTATATAACTCTTTACTTTCAAAGTAGACTATCATTTTTGAGCAAGAAGAAAGGAATGCTTGATTATTAAGAAGAAATCATTATACCTTAAGAATAATTCAAAAGAACCAAAGTAAAGGCTATATACACATAAACTTGAAACTCCATTTCTTTCCGAAATCACAATGCAAGTGTCATAAATATTTTCGCAAATTATACAATGTTTGTTATTTGTGTTAAATAATTTACCTTGAAGGGGAACATAAGCTGAGCAAATTAATTGTGTGCACAAATAGTAAAGCTTTCTGAACAATATGCAATGTCTTATATAAACTTATCTTGTAAGGGTGAATTTTGTATATTATTTTATGCTTTATTATATGCATTAAAACAGTTTTTCAATTTTATCTCATATAAATCCAATGTTTTATCTTCTATTCATAAATGAGGGACCTGTGACTAGCAGAGCTAAAAATGACTTAAAATAAACCACACAGACAGTGAGAACATCTCCAGACACCAAACTTTTTTAACTCGATTAAACAGTGCCAGGATGTTTTAAATGGCAAAGAAAATACTGTGTTACTATCACTGTATTCATATCTGAAAGAACTTTAACATAAACTAAAGTCTTTTACAGTGTTTTCATAAAACTTGTAGTTTTCTAGTGATAGTGGTAGTGATGTGGAAACACTAACTGCTAGTATACTAGAAAAACCATGCACGATCATGTACCACCTAAAATTCATGCTGGAACATGCAGAAAACTGGAAAAAAAAACAACAAAAAAACCCCCAAAAACCCAAGAAACAAAAAAGCCCGAAACCCTAAAAAAACCAAAACAAATGTAGGTGTATGTTAGAAAACTAATGCTATTTGATGTGCTGGATTTAACTGTGCATGGACTTGAATTGCAAACAAAGTCTTTCAAAGGAGAGACTTAGTAAGTTTGGAATGACAAAAGTATGTCAGGAAATTCAGGTGAAATGTATTTATAAAAATCTTTTAGGGCTTCCCTGGTGGCGCAGTGGTTGAGAGTCCGCCTGCCGATGCAGGGGACACGGGTTCGTGCCCCGGTCCGGGAAGATCCCACATGCCACGGAGCGGCTGGGCCCGTGAGCCATGGCCGCTGAGCCTGCGTGTCCGGAGCCTGCGCGTCCAGAGCCTGTGCTCCGCAGCGGGAGAGGCCGCAACAGTGAGAGGCCCACGTACCGCAAAACAAAACAAAACAAAACATCTTTTAGCCACACAACGGACTAAATAAAGATGAAAGAGAGATTTGCAATAAGAAGTAAATCATCCCCAACGCTAACTTTCCTCTTCTGTACAATATGTACAACTTAGGACAGTAAAGTATGGGTTCCTATCAAATATATAGTAGAAAAATGCACTTAAAATTAAATTTGGATTTTCCCTCTGATTCTTAAGTTCTTTGACTACACTAAAAAGAGGATTGATCATGTCTTCTAGTCACAGAAAATCTCACAACAGTTTTCAAAATAAAAGCGTGTGATTGACTAGACAGAATTACCTGTCTGCCAACTTTGTGAAATCTAAGCACCTCATGTGTCAAATTGGAGACAAGTTATCTGCTCACAGATGTATGAATAAAATGTCTGTAGAATCAAACCTTTTATGCACTGCAAAGCACTATTCAAATTGCAACCATTATTTTTAGTTAACTGTGATATTGAAAGATACTAGAAATTGTTTTTCTAATGACCTCAGAAATATATCATTATAATCCCATAAATAATTGTAAGAATTTTAAATTATTCATTCTGAGTCCTCTAAATGTTCTTGTTTTAGTCTTAAAGAGTTTTGGGGTTTTTTTTTTGCAATTGCCAGTTCATTTGTTGCCAATTCTGCAACAAATAAAATTAAGGTGTACAAGGGTATGTCATACTGTTTTCATAATTAGGTTAATTTTAAAATAAATGTCTATGCCTCCTTAAAATTTTAGTTTTTTAATTTTAGCAAACTATTATAAAAACCACTGGTGATACTATTTTCTCTAAAATATTAGCTTAAACAAAAGCTTTTTAATGGTTCTTCAACATTATTATCATTTATGTGGAATTCATTTATACACCTATTTTACCTTTTAGCTTTTACTAACCTTACAAAGTTTATACATTTTCATACAGAGTGGTCTAATTTGAGTTTTCTTTAAAACATCATTTAAACTCAATAGATAAAATGAATCTTGAGCCTACACAATAAATGTCATATGTGATTTTGTTGCTTAGGGAAAACTAACTTTCCTTGAGGAAATTTGCTAGCTGTTAACAAAAGGTACTAGTAGAAATTACAGTATTTATAGCATTTTCATTACAAATAGATTCTCCAAAGCCCTGACTTGATTCAAAACAACTCATCATATATTCTTTCATAATTTCCTTTATATTCATAACAGACTGGGTGATAGGAGGAGGGGATAGGATTGAGAAGGCAACTAGGACCTTTAAAATACAATCAAGTCATTGAGATTAAATGGGACTGTGGCACGTTGTGGCTTTAAAATTATACAGAACAGAAACTCAGGGTCTAAAATTTTACATTTTAATCATTAAAAAAATCTCCCACAACTTTATAAGAAAGTGCCTTACTGTAGCAGGTGCTCAGTAAATACTTGTGGAACAAACTGGCTTGGCTCATCAATACCAAACCAAGTTCACTACTATCATTAGATAGCCCCACTGGACTTCCCACTAGATGGCAGTCCCACACAGAGATGTCTCCTTTGCAATTTGCTTGGTAGAAAAATTGCATTTATGTGAAAACCTGTGTTTTTTTTTTTTTAATATAACAACAGCAAAATCTTAGAATAAATATTTTAAAATTAAAACCACTTCAATGTTTTGTTGTAATTTGTTTTCCAGTTTTTGTTTTGATTTCTAAAATCAATTTTGACAATTATAAAATTATAGTCGTCCTGGAAAATAATACAACTCTTGGGTTCAGGTCACTTGTATGAAATTATTACATGTGGGAACACTTCTAGGGGTAGAGAAGGTGTGAGAAAAGCAAGCACTGAAAGAACTTTCCTCATTCATCATGGTACAGCTATGTAGTGGGGTTGTTCTTCTTTAAAGCCAAGCACACCAGAAGTAGTACTTGGAGCATTTTGCTTGCAATGACTGATAACCATTATTCATGACCAAGGGAAGCACAGATAAGTGAGACTGAACAGAACACCATAATTCACTTCTATTATCCAATAAATCTTGCAAAAAAGATTTTAATCCTAGTATGTGGCATTGTAATTAGAGTCTATCATAGCTGAAGTTGAGGAACCATTTAGAGATACAAGAAGGTTATTTGTGCCCTACTTTTATTATTAAAATTTAATATGCTAAAAATAATGAACTAAATATGTGAAAACTAGTTTTTGAATAAGGTTGGTATGTGATAGTCAAAAATTTAATATTAATGGTTTAACTACGATTTTTATGTCTTGTACAGGTTGATAACTTTCAATATTTGTCACAACCTTAGGGAAAATTTTTGGTGCTATTTAAATAATTTTTGAAATTATTTCAAATTAAAATAATAAATATTTAACTTTGTTGTTTATTTTCAAATAGTATACATTTTCTACAGACAATTCATTTCCTATTCTAGGAGCAATAAGATTTTGTTTAAAATACAGAATGATTTCTCATTATTTTAACATTTCCCCAGTAAAACTTGCTTTTATCATTTATACATGTCCTCAAAGTATCTTATGCAATTACCTTATTAAGTGGAGAAATGAGTTTAAAGTGTCAGGACAATTCTCTTTCATAACTTGAATATGAAGATACAGTAAAAAAGCAGGACAATAGATATTTATAATTTAAAATTCAAGGATCTTGTTTTTTAAAGGCAAAATCAATATAAATGATACATTGCTATATATAGTCCCCTTCTAGGTACTGGGAAAGTAAACCATAGACTTTTTCTTTCTACCATTTGAAAAAAAAATGTAATATATTATAATGTATAGAAATTATGGGACTTTGGTATCTATATGAGCAAGGATTTCCCATCTCAAAGTATAATACTGTAATGCATTTGAGCTTAACTGATACTGTTAAAATGAAAATAAGTTAATGATGGAAACACTGGTGACTCTGAAAAAACTAAGGTTTATTAAATATTTATAGTGTTCCTAACCCATTGAATTTTTGAATTTTATTATTTATAATTTTGTTTAGATAATGGAAGTTTTTAAAAAATTGAAATCCAATTGACATAAAGTTGTGTAAGTCTAAGGTGTACAACACGTTGATTTGATACATTCATATATTACAATATGATTACCACTGTAATATTAGCTAACACCTCCATTACCCCACATAATTAACATTTCTTTCTGGTGGTGAGAACATTTAAAATCTAGTCTCTTAGCAGCTTGAAGTGTATAATACAGTACTGTTGACTATAATCACAATGTTGTGCATTAGAGCTCCAGAACTTACTCCTCTTATAACTGCAAGTGTGTGTCCTTTGACCAATATTACCTCCTAATTCTACCACCCCACTGCCCTTGGCAAGCACCATTTTACTCTCTGTTTCTACAAGTTCAGCTTTTTCAGATTATACATGTAAGTGAGTTGTTTGTATATTTTAGAAATTAATCCCTTGTTGGTTGCATCATTTGCAAATATTTTCTCCCACTGTGTAGGTTGTCTTTTCATTTGTTTGTAGTTTCCTTTTCTGTGCAAAAGTTTTAAGTTTAATTAGGTCCCATTTGTTTATTTTTGTTTTTATTTCCATTACTCTAGGAGGTGGATCAAAAAAGATATTGCTGCGATTTATTTCAAAGTGTGTTCTGCCTATATTTTCCTCTAAGTTTTATAGTGTCCGACCTTACATTGAGATCTTTGATCCCTTTTGAGTTTATTTTTGTGTATGGTATTAGAGAATGTTCTAATTTCATTCTTTTACATGTAGCTGTCCAGTTTTCCCAGCACCACTTATTGAAGAGACTGTCTTTTCTCCATTGTATATTCTTGGCTCTTTTGTCATAGATTATTTGACCATAGGTGCATGAATTTATTTCTGGGCTTTCTATCCTGTTCCATTGATTTATATTTTTGTTTTTGTGCCCATACCATACTGTTTTGATTACTGTAACTTTGTAGTATAGTCTGAAGTCAGGGAGCCTGATTCCTCCAGCTCCATTTTTTTTTCTCAAGATTGCTTTGGCTATTCAGATTCTTTTGTGTCTCCATACAAATTTTATGATGTTTTGTTCTAATTCTGTGAAAAATGCCATTGGTAATTTGATTGGGATTGCATTGAATCTGTAGATTCCCTTGGGTAGTATAGTCATTTTGACAGTATCGATTCTTCCAATCCAAGAGCATGGTATATCTTTCTATCTGTTTGTGTCTTCTTTGATTTCTTTCTTCATATTCTTCTAGTTTTCAGAGTACAGGTCTTTTGCCTCCTTAAGTAGGTTTATTTCTAGGTATTTTATTTCTGATGTGATGGTAAATGGGATTGTTTCCTTAATTTCTGTTTCTGATCTTTTGTTGTTAGTGTATAGAAATGCAACAGATTTCTGTGTATTAATTTTGTATGCTGCAACTTTTCCAGATTCATTGATGAGCTCTAGTAGTTTTCTGGTTGCGTCTTTAGGATTTTCTATGTATATTATCATGTCATCTGCAAACAGTGACAGTTTTTCTTCTTTTCCAATTTGGATTCCTTTATTTCTTTTTCTTCTCTGATTGTTGTGGGTAGGACTGAATAAAAGTGGTGAGAGTGAGCATTCTTTTCTTATTCCTGATCTTAGGGGAAATGCTTTCAGCTTTTCACTGTTGAGTATGATGTTAGCCATGGGTTTGTCATATATGGCTTTTATTATGTTGAGGCGTGTTCCCTCTATGCTTACTTTCTGAAGGGATTTTATCATAAATTGGTGTTGATTTTATCAAAAGCTTTCTCTGCATCTACTGAGATAATCATATAGTTTTCATTCAATTTGATAATGTGACAGTCAGTCACTCATTGAATTGTGGATATTGATAAATCCTTGCCTCCTGGGATAAATCCCGCTCAATCATGGTGTATGATCCTTTTAATGTGTTGTTGGATTTGGTTTGCTAGTATTTTGTTAAGAATTTTTGCAACTATGTTCATCAGTGATATTGTCCTGTAATTTTCTTTTTCTTGTGATATCTTTGGTTTGGTATTAGGGCGATGGTGGCATAGAATGAGTTTGGAAGTGTTTCTTCCTCTGTAACTTTGGAATAGTTTCAGAAGGATAGGTATTAACTCTTCTCTAAATGTTTGGTAGAATTTGCCTGTGAAGCTATCTGGTCCTAAACTTCTGTTTGTTGGGAGTTTTTAAATCACAGTTTCAATTTCAGTACTTGTAATTGGTTCGTTCATATTTTCTATTTCTTCCTGGTTCAGTCTTGGGAGATTGTACCTTCCTAAGAATTTGTCCATTTCTTCTAGATTGTCCATTTTATTGGCATACAGTTGCTTATAGTATTCTCTTATGGTCCTTTGTATTTCTGTGATGTCAGTTGTAACTTCTCCTTTTTCATTTCTAATTTTGTTGATTTGGGCCTTTTCCCTTTTCCTTCTTTCTCTAGTTGCTTTAGGTGTAGAGTTAGACTGTTTATTTGAAATTTTTCTTGTTTCTTGAGGTAAGCTTTTATTGCTATAAACTTCCCTCTTAGAACTTCTTTTGCTGCATCCCATAGGTTTTGGATTGTCATATTTTCATTTGACTTCCTCTTTGACTTATTCAGTGATTGGTTGGTTGTTTTAGTAGCATGTTGTTCAGCCCCCACATGTTTGTGTTTTTTGCAGTTTTTTTCTTGTAGTTGATTTCTAGTCTCATAGTGTTGTGGTTGGAAAAGATACTGGATATGATTTCAATTTTCTTAAATTTAGGCTCTTTTGTAGCCTAGCATGTGATCTATCCTGGAGAGTGTTCCATGTGAACTTGACAAGAATGTGTATTCTGCTTTCAGATGGAATGCTCTATGAGTATCAATTAAGGCCATTAGGCCTAATGTGTTATATAAAGCTCTGAGTTTCCTTATTGATTTTCTTTCTGAATGATCTTTCCATGGATGTAATCAGGGTGTTAAAATCCCCTACGATTATTGTATTACTACTGATTTCTCCTTTTATGTCTGTTAACATTTGCCTTATATATTGACTTGTTCCTATGTTGAGCACATATGTATTTATAATTGTTTTACCTTCTTCTTGATTTGACCCTTTGATAATTATGTAGTGTCCTTCTTTGCCTCTTGTCTTTACTTTAAAGTCTATTTTGTCCAATATGAGTATTAATACTCCAGCTTTCTTCTGATTTCTATCTGCATAGAATACCATTTTCTAGCCCCTCACTTTCAGTCTGTATATGTCTCTAAATCTGAAGTGGGTCTCTTGTAGACAGCATATATATGGGTCTTATTTTTGTATCCATTCAGCCAGTTTGTGTCTTTTGGTTGGAACATTTAATCTATTTACATTTGAGGTAACTACCGGTATGTATGGCCTTACTGTCACTTTGTTAATAATTTTGGATTTGCTTTTGTAGGTCTTTTTCTTCCTTACCTCTTATGTTCTCTTCTCTTATGATTTGGTGAATATCTTTAGTGTTGTGTTTGGATTCCTGTGTGTGTGTGTGTGTGTGTGTGTGTATCTATAATATAGATTTTTGCTTTGTGGTTACCATGAGATTTGTATAGCAGTCTGTATATACATGATTGTTTTAAGTGCTGATCTCTTAATTTCAAATGCATTTTAGATATTCTTTATTTGTACTCTCCTCCTGTCAGAGTTACTGGGTTTGATATCATATTTGTGTGTGCATGATTTCCTATCTTTACTGTTTGTTTGCCTTTATTGGTGAACTTTCCCATTTCATAATTTTCTTGTTTATAGTTGTAGCCTTTTCTTTTCTGCCTGCGTAAGTTCCTTTAGCATTTGCTGTAAAGCATTTTTGTAAAGTTTTGTGGTGCTGAATCTTTTACCTTTTGCTTGTCTGTAAAGCTTTTGATTTCCCCATCAAATGTGAATGAGAGTCTTTCTGGGTTGTAGGTTTTTCCCTTTCATCACTTTAAATATATAGTGCCACTTCCTTCTGCCCTGCAGAGTTTCTGCTGAAGAATTGGCTGATAGTCCCCTCATCTCATGGGGATTCCCTTGTATGTTATTTGTTGCTTTTCCCTTGTTGCTTTTAATGTTTTCTTTGTCTTTAACTTTTGTCAATTTGATTACCATGTGTCTCAGTGTGTTCCTCCTTGGGTTAGTCCTGTATGGGACTCTCTGTGCTTCCTGGACTTGGGTGACTGTTTTCTTTTCCATGTTAGGGAAGTTTTCAGCTATTAGCTCTTCAAATGTTTTCTCAGGCCCTTTTTCTCTCTCTCCTCCATCTGAGACCCCTGTAATATGAATGTTGGTGCATCCATTCTTTTCCTGAGTTCTTGGATCATCTTTATGATCATTACTCTGAACTCTTTCTCGGGTAGATTGTCTATCTCCACTTCACAGTTGTTATTCTGGGATTTTATCTTGTTTCTTCACCTGGAACATATTCCTTTGCTGTCTCATTTTGTTTAAATTTCTATTTGTATTTTTATGTATGTATTAGATTAGTTACATTTCTCAACCATGGAGAAGTGGCCCTCTGTAGGGGATGTCCTATGTATCACAGCACTACACTCCCCTCTCGTCACCCAAGGGCCAGGGACCAGCTGGTCCCAGAGTATGTTCTGACCTGTGTTTTTGGACTCAGTTCTGAAGGCTGTGGGATTGTAGTTTTCTTGTTTCTGATGTCTGCCCCTTGGTGGGTGAGGCTGGTCTAGAGGCTTGTGCAGGCTTCCTGGTGGTAGGGGCTGTTGATTGCCCACTTGTGTGTGGAGCTGGGTCTTGGCCCTCTGGGGGACCGTGTCGTGTTAAGGGGCATACCTAGAATTGACTGTAGGCTCAGGAAGTCTTCAGGCAGACTGTGTGCTGATGGGTGGAGTTGTGTTCCTACCCTGTTAGTTGTTTGGACTGAGGCATCCCAGCACTGAAGCCTACAGGCTGTTAGGTGGGGGCAGGTCTTAGTGCTAGTGACCCAAGCAAGATGTATGCCTCCATCAAGAGTTCAAGTAATGAACACTCCCTGATATCTCCACCACCAGTGTCCAAATCCCCAGCGTGAGTCACAGCCACCCCTCACCTACCCAGGAGACCCTCCAAGACCAGCAGGCATGTCTGGACCAGGCTCCTATGAAGTCACTGATTTTTCTCTGGGTCCCAGTGCACGTGAGAACTTGTGTGCACCCTCCAACAGTGGAGTCTCTAGTTCCCCCAGTCCTGTGGGGCTCCTGAAATCAAACCCCACTGGCCTTCAAAGCCACATGCTCTGGGGGTTCCTACTCCCAATGCTGGACCCCTAGGTTAGGGTGCCTGACATGGGGCTCAGAGCTCTCACTCTTGTGGGAAAACTTCTGCAATATAATTATTCTTCAGTTTGTGGGTCATCCACCTGAGTGTTATGGGATTTGATTATATCACGTGTGCACCCCTCTTACCATCTCATTGTGGTTTCTTCTTTATGTATTTGGATGTAGCATATCTTTTTTGGTAGGTTTCAGTCTTTTTTTAATCAATGGTTATGCAACAGTTAGTTGTGATTCTGGTGTGCTCATAAGGGGAGGTGAGCTCAAGGTCTTTCTACTCTGCTATCTTGTCTCCCTCATTGAATGTTTATTTCACTTTAGGCAGAGTCATTTGTGAAGACTAAATGAGATCATTAATGACAGTCTCAACTCAAATAGGGAAACTGATACTCAGAGCCATGAAGTGGCTTTATCTGAGGTCACTAGTCAATGAGGATTAAATATTTTCTAACAACAACAGCAAAAAGACCAAAAATTAAACTTGAGCTCTTCCATGGTTCTAGAATTTCAGTTACAGGTATTAATTATATTACACATAATACTAGCACACAGGTCTCTGATATACTGTTCATTTTCTATTCAACCTTTTTATCCTTGCTGGGCATTATTTTGAATAGTCCCATTGCAATGTCTTTAAGTTCACTGATCTTTTTTTTTTGCATTGTCTTATCTGCTCTTAATCGCATCCAGTATTTTTTTTTCATATATTGTATTTTTCATCTCCATAAATTTTATTTGGGCTCTGTTGATGTATTTCATTTCTTTTATTATATCCAGAATTTCTTCAACCTTCTTGATTATATGGAACATATTTATAATAGCTGTTCTAATGTCTTTTTCTCCTATTTCCACCATCTTTGTCATTTCTGGTTTCGTTTCAATTGGTTGAGTTTTTTTCTCTTGGTTATGTTTCTGTGCATGAATGATGATTTTTAATTGTATGCCAAACATTATAAATTTAAGATGTTAGGTGTTGGATTTTGTTTATTTAAATAATTTTCTTTTCTGGAATAGAGTTTAAATTACTTGAGATCAGTTTGACCCTTTTCATGACTTGTCTTTTAGCTTTGTTAAGATGAGCCTAGAGCAGCCTTTAGTCTCAGGCTGATTTAGCTGAGCTAGTAAGGTGATACCCTTCTGAGACTCCTACTTCATGCCTGATGTATTGGAAAATCTTTCTATTCTGACTGGTGGGAAAAGAAGGTATTCTCTACCCTAGTGAACTCCTAGAATTATTCAGCTTATTATTTTTCACTGGTTCTTTTCATAGTCTTGGGAATTTTTCTCTCATATATGTACAGATTAGTACTCCACCAAATGATTGGTTGGACCTCTCTGCAGATTCCTGGAGCTCTCACTATCTCTGTAACTCCCTGCTTTCTTGCCACACAAATCCTAGTCACTTTGTTCTTCACACCTCTAATGTCTCTTTTTCCTCTGATTGGTGAGACCACTGAGCAGCATTTGGATACTCCCTTCTTTTCTGTAAGTTGGAAACTGCCCCAAAACAAAATACTTAGTCTTCATATTTCTTTGAATAACTTTCTATATGAGAAACAATAGAATTCTTAAGATAATTCTCAATTTGATTAGGCACAGTATTCTAAAGTTGACAAAAGAGGATCATAGATTATCTAAGAGTTATTAGTTATAGTCCCTACAAGGCAGACAGAAAAGAATATAGGTTAAAATTATTTAAAAGATATTGAACGTAGGGTGAAGGCAATGATCTCTTTCTTGATAGAATTTCGGAATGTGCAAATGTATGTATTGTCAAAACTTAAGCAAGTATACAATTCAGATTTCTGCATTTATTGGATGTAAATTTTACATAAAATGAAAAACTTTATAAATAATATTGAATTATAATTAATAATATGCATACTGAAATATTTAGAGACAAGCTACATATACCTATAGTTTACTTTGCATCAAAAAAAAGATTGATGAATAGATGGACAGATAGATGAAAAAAATGTGATGAAACAAATATAATAAAATGTTAATGGCAGAACATGATGAAGAATTTAAGGATATTCCCTCTAAAATTCTTTTGACTTTCTTGTGTGTTGGAATTTTTTTCATGAGAAAATGTTGAATAAATTGAATATATACATATTTTTTGCACAAAAAGTACAGAAAAACAGGGTAAGAGATAAAATACCAGGAGCCAAGAAGAAAGGAACCAGACAATCAAAGATTTCCTGACATGCTTCTTTTATTTTAAAATATTTCACAGATCTATGAAGTGAACATTAACCAAGACTCAGGGGAAAATTTGTGGGTGTCTGCGGGTGTTTGCAGGAACTTATGAATACCACTGAACATCTGCAAAAATATTTTCTATTCACTATGTACTATTCACAGATACTTTTTCAATGGACAAGACAGCTTGGAAAAGCTGGTATGAACCAAACTGTATGATGGGAAATTCTTGGCCCATAAATGCTTTAGTCTCTTCTGAATACAATGTGTTTAAATAATTTTACTTGCTGTATTTCTGAATGTGTTGGTACAGTGTAATGCATACTTTTCCATCTGGAATTATGTACTCTGAAAAAGTGGCTGAAAGAAATGACTCATGCTATGTCAGAAATAACAAATAAATACTAAAACTTATATTTTTATATTTATTATTTTTATTTGAATACCCCAGAAAATCTTAGATATAATAACATTTTTACTTGTCCAGAAACTTATGTAATTAGAGAGGGTAGTGGTTTACAATCCTGGACAAGATTACATGATTGTGAGTCTGGCTATACATTTACTAGCTAAGAATCTTCAGTTTTCTTACTTATAAAATGTATATGATAATAGTAGTAATCTCCTAGAGTTGTTGTGAGGGTTAAATAAACACTTATAACAGAGCCTGACACATAGTGTAGTGAGTGCTTAGGAGACGTTAGCCAGCATCCTTTTTTTTTTTTTTTTTCTTTTGCGGTACACTGGCCTCTCACTGTTGTGGCCTCTCCCGTTGCGGAGCACAGGCTCCGGACGCGCAGGCTCAGCAGCCATGGCTCACGGGCCTAGCCGCTCCGTGGCATGTGGGATCTTCCCGGACCGGGGCACGAACCCACATCCCCCGCATCAGCAGGCGGACTCTCAACCACTGTGCCACCAGGGAAGCCCAGCCAGCATTCTTAAACCTAGGCTTACAGCTAGAAAAATTCATAGGATAAGTTCTACACATATTTAGAGATCACTAGGATGTGAAACAACAGACCTAGAATTCTGGTTCTGTGGTCTATTCTAACCATAGAAAGTATTATATTAAAACATGATCCACAAAATCTTGGAAAATTAATAAACAAAGTTAGTTTAGTGTCAAGTTGCTTAAAGGGTTCCCAAAGGAGTTCTAAAACACAACTTTGAGAAAGAATTCCAAGACCCCCTCCATGGTATGGTTGGCTGACTATTTTAGGATAGAGCTTAAATTTCACTATGTCCTTTACTACTTCAAGGTTCTCTTGCTCTGAGGCAATCTGTAGAACAATCATGTGGAGAAAAATGAAATAGTGTTCCAAAAGAGAAAGCAACTAATAAGAAATAACGAGTGGATGAAAAATTATTAGAGTTTGTTTCAGCATGAATGTGTGGTGACACATTTTTCTAAAATATATAATATACTTTATGTTCTTAAAATATGCCAACCTTATAAGACATTGATTTCTTAGAGAAAATGAAATGTTATTTAAACACAAGTGTATTCTACCTGTTGAGATTCGTTAGTTATGAGTACAGTTTCTGAGGCAACATTCTTGCCCTCATGAAAAGTTCTAATGTTACTGTCTTCCCTGTGCATAGAATACTGTTGCATACCATATTAATTAGCAAGAGCTAATCCATACCCATCTCATAAACATAGGCAGCTTCTTTCAGATTGCTTTGGAAAAAATAGCCAAAAGAAGACTGGAAATGATAAAATATTGACTCATGGAATCATTGAAATTAGGTCCAGTGTTGGTCGGACACTGTCTTTGACTTATCTGGGTCACAGGTGCCTGGGCTAGAGTCGTGAACTACTTCATTTGGACTGGAAATTCAGATTGTTTGTATGAATACACATTCTGAAGAGTTTTGACACAGAAAGCTAAAACCCGTGTTGATGGATGTTTTACTCATTTGTTAGTTACACATTACACTGTAGCTCTGCATTTTCCCCCTCATATTGGGTCTGGCTTATCATTTTTGGATACTGAAGGCATGTCTGTTTCAGTTATAAAAAACACAATTTTTTAATGCAACGAGAATTTGTTTTAGAATATAAGCGCAATGGGAAAGAAAATGTCATTGTGAGTTCTTAGTTACATTACTAATCATCTAATTGAATTTTAATGGAGAGAGGAAGATGCCTAGGGGTTATACTGAAAACATATTTTCACCCATTTATATTTATCATTCAAATAAACTGGTAATAATATACAGCAAAAATGTCAGTCATATTTAGCTTCTATGCAGATTAGAACAGCCACAATTCCTATCCCACTATCCTTTTGTGTCCATCACAGTCCCAAGCAACCTCAGCCTCCAATGTGTTAAATAAATCATTATCTAAAAATGTGAAAGCTTAGGTGCATGACATCCTGCAAGCAGTCACTTTGTGTTTATTTTCTACAGTAACAGAATCTTTGATCTCTCTTACTTATCATGGAAGAATTCTGAAATAAAACTACTTCACAACAGTTTATATGCACTCTTCCTTAGGCTAACAAAATAATATAATTCACAATGTAATACACTGAGTTTACAGAAAAATAATTAGGTAACTCTTTGCCCTTATAATAAGCAACGATGAAATTGATATGACTTGGTCAACTTGTGAATCAAATGCACCATCCCAAGGTATAATGCATTAATTTGACACGAAGTCAACCTGCGCTGGTTGTTAACATACCAAGGACTGGAATCTTATCCAAGCATGTACAACCTGTGAGAGGGAGGAAAAATTCAAACAGTAAATTGAACACAGAGAAGACATTTTCAAAGGCAGTTGTCAGGATCAGAAAGGTAGTTGGTTTTGTTGCAAGAATGTGTTGGATCTAAGAGATCCTGTCCAGCATAGTTTCACTAATTGAAAGCAGTTTTCTCTATGTTTATGCTTCCCATGAGATGGAAACCAGGAAGCCCAGGAAGTCACCCACAGACTTCCCTCAGTAATTAGGGCCATAAAGGAGAGGACACAGCACACTAAGCAGAGACAAGTTAAAAGGCACAAGGAAAGAGAAAAGTTTTTCCTCTTTACGAGTGGGATGTGGATTTTGAGAATGAGAAGCAGATTGAGTTACAGGATCCATGAACCTTTGGGTATAATTCTGTAGAGAACATTCTGAGAACCAGTGATATAAGGGGACATGTTAAGGAACTCTTAATCAATGACATGTTATCTTGGTTTTAGGGTTCATTAATATTTCTTCTTATGTTGATGTATAAGAAATTTGAAAAAAATTGAATGTATGCTAAACTATTCATCAGTTTCCTCACAGGAAACAAGTTACATTTAGCTTTATTTAAAGAGATTTGGGAAGGGCTAAGGGAACCAATAAAAGATATTGACACACCAAGGAAATAGCAACAGTGGAAACCCATTACTAAGACTAAAATGACAGTACAAGGAAAGAAGATACTAGAGCCTATGAAAGCTCAAGCAATTTAAGGGAACCCTCATGGCTTCTTTCATCTGTTCTCTTATCCTCTGCCATAACTTTCATTAGCTGAACCCAACTAGAAGTCCAAGGGCAGTGAAACTGGGGAGAAGTAGTCTTTAAGTTTATCTCCTCCTCATCTCGAGTCACAGAGCAGGCCAAAAACAAAAGGTGGAGAATGAATCAGGGGAAAAATGAAGAATTAAGTACTATAGTAATAGAGAACAAAAGGGATCATGATTGATAGAAACAGTTTGTCCCAAATTCTAGGATCCTCAAATATGTTAAAAGTCACAATGGGGTCTGTGGAGGGAATATTATCAGATAAGTCTGACTAAAAATAATATTTTCCTTTCTAGGTTGTTGACCTAAAACAGAGAGACTGACAGTTATTTCTCTAGCAAAAGTGGGCTTATTTGGGATAAACAAATAATTGCAGTTCAGGGTCTGCAGCCATGGCAAGCCATGTGCAACTCCTCAGCAAAAATGGAGAGAAGAACTCTTTTAAAGAGGGAAGAAAGGAGTTAGGAGGACTAGAGTAAACAAAGAGTTCAAGGCTTTTCATTGGTTGACTTGTGACTATCTCTCCTTGGCTGAGCTCTTGCCAGGCAAGAAGAGGGAGTCTTTCTTCTTCCTGCTGGGTTCTGCTGTCTTCATAGGGCATGAGAGCTCCCCCTTTCTGGTGTCTCAACTCTACTTAATTGAGGTTTCTGTTAATTTTTTCATGGTTTGACCTGAGAGAGAAAGGATGCCTTACGGATTATTATCAGAGCCTCAGTTTCTTCAAGAGACCAGTGGAGAGTGGTTGGGGAATCTGACATATTTGGAAATCTTAGTATATTTAGAAAATATTCTAGAGAACTTTGAGAAAGCTTAAAAATATCTCTTTAACAACTTGCCTTGAAGAGATAAGGTTGAAATCTTTGGTTGACAAGTGTTCTTTTGCACTGCTCTTATATTTGTGTAGAATGATTGTTTCTTAACAATGGGTAAACTCAGGTTTAGACATCTCTCTTGTTATTCTCTTTGGTCTGATAAATATAGACAACTAAAGATCTTTTGGAGATTGGGTGTATGTTATAGGATGTTTTATAGACCAAACATCTCACAAATTTGTCTTTGAATTGTCACTAGAATCTCAGTCTGGCGTTGTCAGGGGAATCGTTGATAGGTCCACTGGGATTGTTGATGTTGGAGCTGGGAGAGAAGCAGGCTTGAAAGAGTTATCACCACATCAGGAAATCAAATCCCCAAAATATTTTATATCTTGATCTGAGTTTTGCTTCAAGGGTGTATATATGTTTTGGTATTATAAAAAATAAATATTTGGTCTTTCCCCCCTGTCCCTGGCACAGAGCTCCTAAAAGCCCTGGAATTTTCTGAATGATGAGTTTTGTGTTTTCTTTTTTTGGTGTGCTAATGAGATGACTGGTGACTGGACCTCTAGATAGCTTCAGGATGGAGGCTGGTCACCAGAAAGACCAAGTAAGCCATGATTAGCAGACTAGAACTTTCAGTCCTCTCCCCAGGGAGGGAAGAAGGACTAAACTTGAGGTTAGTAACTGATGGACAATCATGCCTATATAATGAAACCTTCATAAAAGCTCTAAATGTTAGGGTTCAGGGAGTTTCTGAGTTGGTGAACACATCAAGGGTGATCTGCTCTGAGAGGGCATAAAAGTTCTGCACTACCCTCTCACTTATAAGCCTGAGAGGGCAGGGAGTTAATGTGTCCTAAAGAACCCAGGAGGCTTTCAAGTGTCAGAGCTCTCAGATATGAGGAGTGGAAATGATGCACGAGACCGAAGAAAAATACATTGTCTTTGGAAAAATCTGTCTGAGGAATAGTTGACCCCCACGTCTGCTTGCAGACTGCCCCTCAGACAAAAAAGTGGAAGAAATGGAAACTAAATCCAAATAGAGATGCTTCTCCATTTAAAATTATTAACACTTTAGTAAAATCTAGTGCAACTATTTAATGGCCAAAGTAAAATTCAGTGTTGTCTTATTTAGGAATCTACCAGAATTGAGGGCAGATTCTTACACACTTCCAGTAGTAAGTAATGTCCACCAGCAAACAAGGCAAAATTATGTATACACATTTATTTTTATTGCTTTATTATTACATATGAATCAACAACTTAGGATAACCACTCATTTGAAGAAATTAGGAACATAAGAGAGAATGATCAAGATAAAGAAATAGGGAAATATGACCTGGAGGAAGCAGATATTTTAGGAAGACACTATTAAGATAACAGAAAAGAGAACAATAACAAAAATTCTTAAAAATATTAAATGTTCTCTAATTAGTCTCCTTTTTAAGTGAGATTTTAAGTGAGATTCTCCCTAAAGAAAAACCCAGAATGCTCTAAAGAGAATATCAGAGAATTAGAGAAGCTTCATGGAAAATAAACAAGTGAATGTTGCAATTAAAACAAACAAAAATAAGCCACAACAATAAATATGAGAGAAAATATAAAACATAGATATTATTAATTCAAGGAGTCCAACATTAAAATAGCAAGAGTTTCAAAAAGAATAACTAAAATGGAAAAGGATGCAACATTTGTGAAAGTATTCCCAATTTTCCACAAACTTGTCCCAATTTTTCTTCTTCTTTTTTTTTTTATATATATATAATAATCATCCTGACAGGTGTGAGGTGATATCTCATTGTGGGTTTGATTTTCATTTTCCTGATGATTAGTAATGTTTGGTATCTTTTCATATACCTTTTGGTCATTATATGTCTTATTTGGAGAAATGTCTATTCAAATCCTTTGCCCAATTTAAATTGTGTTTTTTGGGGTTTTTTTGCTATTGAATTGTAGGAGTTCCATATATTTTTTTCATATTAACCCCTTGTCAGATATACGGTTTGCAAATATTTTCTCCCATTCTGTAAGTTTCCTTTTCACTCTGTTAGTTTCCTTTGCTGCACAGAAGCTTTTTAGTTTGATGCAGTCCCACTTGTTTATTTTTACTTTTCTTACCTGTTCTTTTGGTGACATATCCATGATTTCATGGATTGCCAAGACCAGTGTTGTAAAGTTTTCCCCCCAATGTTTTCTTCTTGGAGTTTTACAATGTGAGGGTCTTACATTTGCATCTTTAATCCATTTTGAGTTGTTTTTTGCATATGGAGTGAGAAAGGTCCAATTTCATTCTTTTATATGGGGATATCCAGTTTTTCGAGCACCATTTGTTGAAGAGACTATCCTTTCTCCATTATGTATTCTTGGCACACTTGTTGAAGATCAGTTGACCCATATATACATAGGTTTATTTCTGGGCCTTCAATTCTGTTCCATTGGCCTATATATCCATCTTTGTGCCAGTACTATACTGTTTTAGTTACTGTAGCTTTGCATTATAAATTGAAATCAGGAAGCGTGATGCCTCCAGATTTGTTCTTTTTAGATTTTTTTTTCTATTTCTGTAAAAAATGCCACTGGAATTTTTATGGGAATAGCATTGAATCTGTAGATTGCTTTGGGCAGTATGTGTGTTTTAACAATGTTAAGTCTTCCAACGCTTATTTGTGTCAATTTGTTTCATCAATGTATTTAGTTTTCAGCATACAAGTCTTTTATTCCTTGGTTATGTTTATTCTGAAGTATTATGTTATTTTTGATCCTATGATAAATGGTATTGTTTTCTTAATTTCCTCTGTGAATAGCTTATTGTTTGTACTTAGAAATGCAAATCGTTTTCATATGATTTGTACCCTGAAACTTTACTGAATTTTTTAGTTCTAACAGTATTTTTGGTGGAGTCTTTCAGATTTTCTATTTATAAGATTATGTCACTTAAAGACAGAGGATTTTACCTCTTCCTTTTTAATTTGGGTGCCTTTTATTTCTTTTTCTTGCCTAATTGTTCTGGCTCAGATTTACATTTGTTCTTTTGAAATACTAGAAACATTTTTATGTGTTATACCAAATTTAACCCTAGCATATATTTAGAAAGAGGCTATTTGAAATGGCAATGCACTTTGAGTCAGGGAGAGAAAAAAATAGAAATTCGAAACTTCTTTCTGTTTATTCAAAATAAAAATACACTTAGAGTTATGAAAATATAGGTTTACCATTTCCACCTTGTAAGTTGATGCATTAAGTGCATAAAATTTTTGACTACATGAACATAGTATGAATGGAAGAGTATCTTGAGATTAAGTTTTCAAAATACTTTTTAATTTTTTTCATTAACTAGTAATCATTTATTACTGTTTCTTATATTTTTAGCTTTAAACATTTAAGCAATAGATAACTATGAAATAAAATTGCATGGAATATGCCTGAGAATTATATAAATGAATAATGGTAACAACTAACAGGATGAATAGAGGTGTTCATATTGAGAAAACGAATCATGAACAAATTTATTGATCACAGAACTAATACAGGTCTGCTTGTAATCTTCTTATATGCCCTCAAATGCCTCTAACATGGATGGAAATACTATTGAAAACATTTGTTTTTAGTAGTTAGAAAAAAGGTGTTGAAAGTGGAGAGCTATTCCATGTTAAAGACAGACTATGAATCCAGTCACCATAAAGACTCTATAGTACACCATCTTCCTTTATCTGTCAGTGATGCTGGATAGTCTTCACAGGTACAGTATTGTGATTTACTGATTAAGATGGATTGTATTACTCAGCATGCCATCTTCAATTTATTGGTTAAAGAATCTTAGGTGTTATTTGAAACTTAATCCTGATCCATTGGTATCTATTCAAATTCCCCACATCCCATGAGACTGAGCTTCCTCTGGAATGAGTAGTGACGGCTACAGTGCCTAGGAGATGATCCCACCATTTTTGAGCCAACACTGGGGTTCGAGCTCATTCTTTATCTGTCCCTCCATCAGTACCCACACTTACTTTCTCCACACACCCAAAGTCACATAGTGTCCCTGCAGGCTCCAGCTGCACCCTGTTTGACTACCTGGGAAACCTCATAACTCCACCTGGAACAGGCCCTGAATCCCTCCTGTTGTTCAAAAAAAGAAAAAAGAAAAAAAAAAAGAGAAAAACCTCCAACACTAAGCTGAATGTGTTAGCTAACTTTATTGTGGTAATAATTTTGCAATATATATGTATTTTCTTTATAATTATTTTAATGTCTAAAGCATATAATATAAGGGCCAGAGCTTTCTCCCAGACTGAAGTTTATAAATTCTCAATTGGCTTGTGAGGTCAGTAGAGATACTTCTACTTGTCTAATTTAGTTTCCGGAAAGACTTTATTCAAGTCCCCAATGGTCATCTGATCAAATGTAATTATATTCTTCATCTTCTTCAGCTCTTTCTTGTACTCCACAATTCTGGCCTTTGAGAGAGACAAAAACTCAGCATAACTTTTCACATCTTCTTTTTCTTCACTGTCCAACTGGCAGTATATTTATTCTCTGGCACAGAAACCTTCAAGACATTAAACTGAAATAGATGCTTTTTCATATTTTAAAGCAATGATAGGCTTATGCTTCTAGATTTTCTTTGGCTTTTCTTCAAACTAATAGAAGAAAAAAAGGAAGAAGCAACTATGTAGGATGTGTTTTTACTAAAATTATAAAACCATTAATGATGTTTTCATCAAGTCGAAAGAGATCATTTTTAACTCTTGAAAATGCTGGAAACAGCTCTTGTCTTTTAAAATTCCTCTATGCAGCATGTTTAAACATTTGTCTTTTGTTTGTTTTTGTTATTGTTGTTCACACACAATGCATGACTAAAGAGTCAGTTTTCAATTAAGTTCTAGTGAAAGTTAGCCACTTGCAACTCTTAGAAACTGCCAAAGTGACAAAAAGAGTTCTTCAGCGCATGCTTTACCAAAAAGCTTGTTACTGTTTTCATGAATGTATAAATGTTAGCATAGAGCACAAGCTTGGCTTTATAATATTGAAAAATAAGTGACTAGCTCATGTTTATGATGGTGGGAAGTGTGGTATAACTTATGTCAAATATAAGTTTTAAATATTACAATGGAATCTGGCTAGTGACTTGCTGGAGACTTTGGACATAGCAGTGTGCTGTATTTGTGCAAGTACTTTGCAGAAAAGATTTCACTCATCTTTATAATATCCTTTTCATGGAAGGATATTTGAGTGGAGATTGGAGGGAAGATTGCTAGTTGCTTAGCAAATCAGAAGAGTTAGGAGGGGAATCAGGTCTTTCCAAACCTTGGTTCAGAGTTACATGTATTTCAGGTGATGCATCATTACAGTACGGCTTTGTGCCTGACTGTAACATGTGTATGGGAACAGTTTGTCACACGCTATGGAATTCTTCAAAAGATTGTCCCAAGTATTAATATTGCCAAAGACTACAGGCATTGGCAAAAGCTCTTTCCATTTGTTACCCCATATGTGATATTTTTGTTTGTCTTGGTATGTGTAAAACTGGAAAATTTTGTTTATGGGATTTTTAATATGTGTGCATGATCTTAAGCAAAGTATCTTGTATTTAGAACAGCCCGTAAATATCCAAATAGATATAAAAATTTGAAGTTTATGAAAAAGTCTTCCAAATATCACAGCTACCATTAAAAGGGAATCAAGTGTACAACCTTTAGGATGAAGAGCAGCACCTCTCCCCCAATGGTTGTTTCTTAAAGGACCTAGAAAAGTTCAGGTGTAACATGAGAAAAGAAACATTACAAGTTGACAACCTTAGATATGGGCTCCTTAAGTAGCACTAAGCAACAGCTTATTCATTCATTCATTCATTCAATTATTTTCAGCTCATACAATGTACAAAGTACTGTGAGAATAAATAATCCAATTATCAGATCTTAAGTGCTTTAGGAAATTGAAAGTGCTTTAGTAAAACATCATCATTTTTCATTAATCAGATTAGGGAACATTAAAAATATTTGGCAGTTTGAGGATTGCTGGTCAGGCATTTCATATGATGTCCCTCAGTGGGGATTTGTCTGATTTTTTCCTCATGATTAAGCTGCGGTTATGGGTTTGGGGGGAGGCTACAGAGGTAAAGTGCCATTCTCATCACATCATATCAAAGGTACATACTATCAGTATGACTTATCACTGTTTATGTTACCTTTTATCACCTAACTTTACTGTTGTCAAGTTTACCACAGTAAAGTTACTCTTTTCCTTTTTTTTCCTCCCTTCCTTTTCATAGTCCTTTTTGGAAAAAGCCCATGCTGAAAGTGTAGGGAGTTATGGTCTTCTTACTTGATGGTAGAATGTCTACATAAATTACAAGGAATTCTGTACAGGAGATTTGTTTATTTTTCCTAATTTACTTACTCATCATTTATGTATCATGAAGGACTTATGACAAAAACGAAGTCTGAGAAATTCTCATAGCCAAGGTTGCCTAAGGAGACATAACTAAATGTGATGTGATATCCTGGATGGGATTCTGGAACTGAAAAAATACATTCGGGAAGAACTGTGGAAATATAAATAAAATATGGATTTTAGTTAATGATAATATAAAATATTGGTTCATTAATTGTAACAAGTATACCGTGCTAATATAAGACGTTAATATTAGGGAAAACTGGGTAAATCTCAGTACTATCTTTGCAAGAATTCGGTAAATCTAAAACTGTTCTAAAATTTTTAAAACTTATTAAATTAAAAACATACCCTTCCCACACAAAAAATATTAATGCATTCAGGAATTGTCAAGGTCTGGGAATCAAATCCACATAATTTTAGTGGAAATGTGAACGGGCACTCTCAGTCAGTAACTATTGAAATGTTAGTATGCACATATTCTTTGGTGTTTCAAACTCATTTCTAGGAATTTATTCAGTAGAAATGAAAGCAAAATGGAAGTGTGTCACTTTCAAAATGGAAGTGTGTCACTTACAAAATGGAAGCGTGTCATTGCTGCTTTTTTTGTAATAGTCATTACACAGTAAAACCTATAATAACTAAAACAAGCTACCTCAATATTCAACAAGGTGTAATGGTTGAGGGAATTGTGATACTTGTCCGTAGAGTCTCCATTATAGAGGTGGCTGAACCTAGAGTCTGTCATACAGAGTGAAGTAAGTCAGAAAGAGAAAAACAAATACCGTATGCTAACACATATATATGGAATCTAAAAAAAAAAAAAAAAAAAAAAAAAAAGTGGTTGTGAAGAACCTAAGGGCAGGACAGGAATAAAGACACAGATGTAGGGAATGGACTTGAGGGCACAGGGAGGGGGAAGGGTAAGCTGGGACGAAGTGAGAGAGTAGCATGGACTAATATATACCACTAAATGTAAAATAGATAGCTAGTGGGAAGCAGCCACATAGCACAGGGAGATCAGCTTGGTGCTTTGTGACCACCTAGAGGGGTGGGTTAGGGAGGATGGGAGGGAGATACAAGAGGGAGAGGATGTGAGGATATATGTATACATATAGCTGATTCACTTTGTTATACAGCAGAAACTAAGACAACATTGTAAAACAATTAAACTCCAATAAAAATATTAAAAAACAAACCAAAAAAAGGAGACTTCTCTATATGTATGTATTCTCTGGAAAATATAACTACAATATAATGAAGATATATATACCTATCTCCTACTTTTAAATAACCAGATAAACAAGAATATATTATATATGTATAGAATCATACACTCTGAACTATTAACAGAAGCTTCCTTAGAAAAGTATAATTGTAGTGGGGAATATTAACTTTTCATTTGTATCTCTTTCTTATTGGAACTGGTACAATCCTCGTTTATTCCTTTTATAATAAAACTATAGCTTTTCTTAGTAGAAGCAAAGGATGTGTTTGTTCACATATACATTATTTTTTGTAGTAGTTATGCTACAATTCATTAGTATGTTCTTAATTATTCAAACTCAGTTCAAGTTCTCATAATTTCATTATCTGGAAATTATAAATCTAGAGCTCCTACCTAAATTTAAGAAAATTAGATGCCATTTAGTTATTAACTTTTTCATTCACTTAATGGTTCTCATAATATGTGCCTTCTAGGCTCATTGTATAGTTGGGGAGTTAGATGACTAATTAATAGAACAAGGTAGTAAATGGCTTTACCTGTATAGGCTTTGTAAGTAATATGCCATTGAACATGAGGTGGGTGCTAAGAGGCTGTAAGACACTTGGTATAATGGAAACAAGCTTGGAGATATGTTATATCTGTAAAGTTAAGAAGAGGTCACATCACAGAAGTCATAATTGCTGTGTCTTGGGTGACCATCAAGTTTCACATCCCATGCCAAGGGCTTTCAGTTGATAGTAGTTTTCTGTAGCAAAGTGTTGAGACAGATCCTTAGGCTGAGTATATACTCTGTGGCAAAAACTGTGGCAACTGCTTGTTGATATCTGTCAAAGGCACTCACTAGATAGGGGTGACAGACCTTCCAGGTATTTGCCTGACACTCAGAGGTTTTTCAGTGTAGTTTTAATTTTTATCCAGTACTATTTAGCAAGCTATAGAGTTAACTCAAGAGGATTATTTTCCTTCTTAAAGTGGTGCACAAGAAGTAATTAAAAATAACTATTATGAATGTGATATTAGAACTTTATAAGAATAATGTATGTGTTCACATATACTTAAAATATTTTTAATTGAAAGCAGTTCAAATCACTAAATTTGGATAATTAAGTTTAACAGTTTAAATCACAAACTCTCTGAAATATAGAATACAAATGAGTAAAAGAAAAACTCTCAAGTATAGTGATCACTTAATCCAGCCTGAACTCAACAGAGAAGTGACCACCAACTAGGACTGGGCATCAGTTTTCCCCATTCAGTATTCAGAATATAAAATGAAAAAATCCTAGGTAGCTTACAGCATTAATTCAACCATTATTAATTCATGGGATCATTTTATGATTCTTGAATGAAACCAACTATTTGGTACCTGGAAAGTCTATATGGTGATTGCTTAGAATCAGACCAGTAGTACAGGCATACCTCGTTTTATTGCACTTTGTTTTACTGTGTTTTGAAGATACTGCATTTTTTACAAATTGAAGGTTGGCAGCAACCCTGTGTAGATCAGGTCTATTGGTGCCATTTTTCTAACAGCATTTGCTCACTTCCTGTCTCTTTGTCGCATTTTGGTATTCTCTCAATAGTTCAAACTTTTTACTTATTATATTTGTTATGGTGTTCTATGATGAGTGATCTTTGGTGCTACATTGTAACTGTTTTGATGTACCACAGAGCAACTCTGCCCATCTCTCTCCCTCTCCTCAAGCCTCCCTATCCCTGAGACACAACGATATTGAAATTAGGCCCATGAATAATCCTGCACTGGCCTCTGAGTGTTCAAGGGAAGGAAGAGTCGCATGTCTCTCATTTTAAATCAGAAGCTAGGAATGATTAAGTTTAGTGAGGAAGCCATGTCTAAAGCCTAGATAGGCCAAAAGCTGGACCTCTTGCACCAAATACAAAGCAAAAGTTCTTCAAGGAAATTAAAAGTACTACTCCAGTGAACAAAGGAATGATAAGAAAGTGAAACAACCATATTGCTGATATGCAGAAAGTTTCAGTGGTCTGGATAGAAGATCAAAACAACTACAACATTTCTTTAATTCTGTGAAAGCTGAGAGGGGTGAGGAAGCAGCAGAAAAAACTTTGAAGCTAGCAGATGTTGGTTCATGAGGTTTAAGGAAAGAAGCCATCTCCATAACATAAAAGTGCAAGAGGAAGAAACAAGTGCTGATGTAGAAGCTGAAGCAAGTTATCCAGATCTAACCAAGATAGTTAATGTAGGTGCCTGCACTAAACAACAGATTTTCAATGTACAGGAAACTGCCTTATAGTGAAAGAAGATACCATCTAGTACTTTCATAGCTAAAGAGGAGAAGTCAATGCCTGGCTTCAAAGCTTTAAAGGACAGGCTGATTCTCTTGTTAGGGGCTTATGCAACTGGTGACTTTAATTTGAAGCCAATGTTCATTTACCATTCTGAAAAACCCAGGGCCCTTAAAGACTGATGTCAAGTCAACTCTTCCTGTGATCTATAAATGGAACAATAAAAAACAATAACATCTGTTTACAGAATGGTTTACTGAATATTTTAAGCCCAGTGTAGAGACCTACTGCTCAGAAAAAAAATATTCCTTTGAAAATATTGCTACTCATTGACAATGCACCTGGTCAAGAGCTCTGATGGAGATGTACAACAAGATTCATGTTGTTTTTATGCCTGCCAACACAACATCCATTCTGTGGCCCATGGATCAAGGAGTCATTTCAACTGTCAAATCTTATTACATAAGAAATACATTTTGTAAGGCTATTGCTGCCAAAGAAGGTAATTCCTCTGATGGATCTGGGCAAAATAAATGGAAAACCTTCTGGAAAGGATTCACCATTTTAGATGCCACTAAGAACATTTGTGATTCGTGGGAAGAAGTCAAAATATCAACATTAACATGAGTTTGGAACAAGGTGATTCTAATCCTCATGGTTAACTTTGAGGGAGTCAAGACTTCAGTGGAGGAAGGAACTGCAGATGTGGTGGAAATAGCAAGAGAACTAGAATTAGAATTGGAGCCTGAAGATGTGACTGAATTGCTGCAATCTCATGATAAAACTTAAATGGTTGAGGAGTTTCTTCCTATGGATGAGCAAAGAAAGTTTCTTGAGATAGAATCTACTCCTGGTGAAGATGCTGTGAAGATTGTTGAAATGACAACAATGGACTTAGAATATTACATAAATTTATGTGATAAAGCAGCAGCAGGTTTTGAAAGGATTGACTTCAGTTTTTAAAGTTCTACTGTGGGTAAATTGCTGTCAAACAGCATCGCGTGCTACAGAGAAATCATTTGTGAAAGGAAAAATCAGTTGATGTGGAAAACTTCACTGCTGTCTTATTTTAAGAAATAAAAACTGCTCCACCAACCTTCAGCATCCACCACCATGATGGGTTAGTAGCCGTCAACATGGAGACAAGATCCTACACCAGCAAAAAGATTAGGACTTGTTGAAGGCTCGTATGATGGTTAGCATATTTTTAGCAGTAAAGTATTTTTTAATTAAGTAATATACATTTCCTTTTTAGACATAATGCTGTTGCACACTAAGTAGACTATATTGTAAATATAACTTTTATATGCACTGGGAAACCAAAAAATTCACATGACTTGCTTTGTTGTGTTATTGACTTTATTGTTGTAGTCTGGAACTGAACCCACAGTATCTCCAAGGTATGCTTGTACATAATTAGGAAAAATCCGATGATAGTTGTAGATGGTGTATATAACATACAATTAGAAGATGTACAAGTGTAAATCCTTTTTTATCTAGAAACCAACTAACCAGGACATAAATTATCTCTGTCTCTAAATATGAATAAGGGTGGTTATGCATACATTAGTATGTGCATGTACAGACACAGACATTCTCTTTACCAGAGGGATACAACTTTGGAAAAATAAACCTCTGTAGCAGAGATTTATTGGTCAACATACATTAAACCTCATATTGCTAAATAAGACTGTAAGATGTAGCAAATGATAACCCCAAGGCACTGTAAGACCTCCAAAACTCCAAAGGACTCAAATAGGAGAGAAGACAACTTTGATTTTAATTATTTTAATAAAAATCATTTTATAAGTTATAAATGTTAATCAAAACCCCTAAGTCCTTGAAAAATTTACATAATTCAAATACTCTTGCATTTTAGAGACTATTTAAGTCATTAAAAATAAATATAACATTTCTTCTCAATTATAGAAAAATAAATGGATTAACCATCTAACCTAATATTGTTAGAAACCAAATTTTTACATTTATAGTAATTAGCCAATTAACTAACTGTTCTAATATTTAATAATGAAATAAAAGATAGAGCTAATTTACATTATATTCCTTAAGAGCAAAGCAAAACTACATATGAAAAATTGAAGATAAAAGGAAACACCAGTGCTTACTAAGTGTCCGTTCAAAAGGTTTAATATTTGTTATCACAAATGAACAATGCAAACATTATATTATCATGTTTTCACAATGTACCTGGTTACATTATATATGACATTAAAATATTTAATATAGAGTTAATATTTTATATACATTAAAAACAGTAATAAAACTACATAAAAATGATTATACATTTAAATGTCACTTGATGATTTACTAGAGACACTATCAAATCTTCATGAATAAGACTGGGAGAAGAATAGAAACTGTGTTTTGTGTGCTCACATCGATGTGTCTTTTTCAACTGTTATATGAGCTAATGATATGAATAATAAAATAAAACAGTCATATAATTTCTGTTCTTGAGCTATTTTTCCCATAAATTTGCTGAATTCCTTTCAAAATAAACTGAATTAACAGTAATTATATAGATAGATAAATGAGAGAGAGAGAAAATCTTGGGTATATAATTATTTTATTCACAGATTTTATACAAATATATCCTTAATCTCTGAGTGTTATAAAACTTCTATGTATTCAACTTTCTCCAATTAAAATATTGGAAATCAATATTAATTACTCTTTTTAGAGAAATCCTTCTAGAAACCTTTCTAAACCCATTCTCTTACCAGCCATCTACCCTCATTCTCACAGAGGCTTATGGCTAGTCATTCAGAATTGTTTTTCACCAGGAGAAAGAGGAGTCCAGAAGCAACTGAGATTTAGAGACCTTACTGACTGGATCTCAAGGTCATTCCCTTGTATTGCTTTTGTGCTTTGGTTTCCTAACATGGGTGGTCCCGGTGTTTTTCTTGTTGATCAGTATGTGCGTTACCTTATTATATCACATCTTGCCTTACCACTGGTATTTTCCTTCTTCTACTTCATTGTGTTTAATTGCTGATATTCTACCTAGACTTTTATGCTTCCTTGTTGCCTTGGGATTGGCATGCTACATAGCCCATTGCTACTCTAATGAGTGTGTCAGTGATTAGAATGCACAAGTAGGCAATGTAATATGACCTTAAGGCATTCATGGACAAATTAGCTAAACTATTATTGTTTTGTTTTGTTTGCTCCTTTTAAACCTAGAGAATGTTGAACAATGCTGCTTTCGGCTTATATCTAAATTATAACTTATGGTAAGTCTGTCATTAGTTATTCAAAGCAATCTCTGAATATCTTTGGATTTCCCGTTTTAAAAACTCAGTGAATTCTTTGAGGAAGAACAATGTTATGGTATATAATGTGTATTTTTCTATATTTATTCATAGTAAAAATGCACACCATTGGAAGAAGAGTAGGTAAAATATTTTGAAAAGTGGAAGAACTCTAAAATTAGTTTTTTTCCTATATCAGCAGACACGAAAGCAGGATTGTCAGGAAAATGAAGTGAAATTAGAATTTAGAACAACGATGCAATGCTAATTAGTGAGTTTAATGTGCATAAATAGAGAGAAAGGAATGGGAAAGAGTACAGGAGAGCCATAATTGTGCTTTGTTTAACTTAACCAGTTAACCAAAGCTTTTTACAACTAACTCTTTTATAGCTATGACATCTTTATGTAACTGTCCTTTTCTTTTTCTGACTTGGCTGCTTTTGTACACATTTCAAATGTTTTTTATCAGATGCATATATAGGCCAGTGTGTATTTCGTGAAAGCACTGTCCCTTGACTAAGGAAACCCTTAAAATTTAGCTTTCATCAGGAATAAAGGTATGAGAAGGGGGGTGGGACGATTATAGGAAGCAGTATGCTGGCTACATTTTTAACAGTTTGAAAGAGATTTGAAGGGAGATGGCATGACCATTAAAAGCCTGTTGGCTGGTCAAGGAAAATGCATCTGCACAGCAGAAAGATTAGTAAAATACCAATGATTTTATGTGTAGCATTGTTCATAATGGTTACTCCTTCTTTCCTCACTTGGATGAAGTAAAACGTGAAGTTCATGCACAAACTCCATGCCCCTGTCTCCTTCAATGCTGGCAGTGACCTGCACAGATAGGATTTCACATTCACACATACAGATGGGCTAGTCTCCCCTATTACCCTAGCGCTTCATGGTTATGATCTAAGACCTTCTGCCTCTCCCACAACATAAACCTTTCTTCTTTGGAAAAAAATTAAAAGGACTAAGCTAGTGAGGACAGAATATATTACTTCACTCTCTGCAATGGCTCAAGATTAACTAGACCACTGAATAATCTTATTTAGCTAAACAGGCAGGCAGCTCAAATTGGATCATTTTGTTTTGTTCAGCACAGGAAAAGAGAAACAAAACACATTGAAAGAAAATACAAGTAGCATTAATTGGAACAGTCATTGTTAAAGTAATTTTACCAGGATAATCCAACAATATTTTTGGTTAAACTTGGGACTCTGGCATTATGGAGAAAAGGAATTTTGTGAATTAGAATTTTCTATATCATCCATATGATTAATATATTCACATATGTTGAAACTTTATAAGATGTTCATAATGTTTATATTTAATAATTGAATATTTGTCCAACATGGCAAAGGGAAAGAATAATAAAGGCAATATAGTAAAGTAGTCATTTCTTATAAATACCACAATAATCTATCTTCATATATAAATTGGTGATAAACAGTATATTCTTAATGAAAAGATAAAGGCTTTCGGGCTTCCCTGGTGGCGCAGTGGTTGAGAGTCCACCTGCCGATGCAGGGGACACGGGTTTGTGCCCCGGTCGGGGAAGATCCCACATGCCGCGGAGCAGCTGGGCCCGTGAGCCATGGCCGTTGAGCCTGCGCGTCTGGAGCCTGTGCTCGGCAACGGGAGAGGCCACAACAGTGAGAGGCCCGCGTACCGCAAAATAAATAAATAAATAAATAAATAAATAAAGCCTTTCTATTTTGGTAGGCCATTGGAAGGGTCACTTGAGGCAACATGTGTAGATACAAGTTAATTTTTTTAAATAAATTTATTTTATTTTTGGCTTTGTTGGGTCTTTGTTGCTGCACATGGGCTTTCTCTAGTTGCGGTGAGTGGGGGCTACTCTTCATTGCGGTGCACCGGCTTCTCATTGCGGTGGCTTCTCTTGTTGCAGAGAATGGCCTCTAGGTGAGCACGCTTCAGTAGTTGCAGCACATGGGCTCATTAGTTGTGGCTCATGGGCTCTAGAGCACAGGCTCAGTAGTTGTGGTACATGGGCTTAGTTACTCCGCGCCATGTGGGATCTTCCGGGACCAGGGCTCGAACCCGTGTCCCCTGCATTGGCAGGCAGATTCTTAACCACTGTGCCACCAGGGAAGTCCCCTAAATACAAGTTGTTGAATTACTTAGTGTTTTTCTTTTGTTTACAAAATGTACATTGTCAAGCTGTTCTTTGAAAGACTGGTATTTGTCCCAGGAAGGGTTTATGCTAGCAACTTGTAGATAAAAGCTGTAGCCAGTTGTTCAGGAGTTAGTTTGTGGAATGCAGGGTGGAATATGGGAATGTTATAAAGGAGGAAATTTACCTCCTACTTGAAAAACGCATTCTTGAGCCTTTAGAGAGAAATTATCCCATAGTGCTCTAAATGAATGTATATTTCAAATAAATTTTACATTTTAGAAATGTCAATAAGTGACACAATTCATCAAGTTTTACCATGCTTTATACCTCAAAAAATAAGTTTTACTACGTTTTCCCTTTAACTTGGGCATATAATTTCAAGGAAGGTTTTGTCTCCTTTTTATCTCCTGGTATGTGTTTTTCTTCCTTCCTTCCATCCATCAATCAGTCTTCCATCAACCCACCCCTCCCTCCTCTCTTTCTCTCTCATCTACCTACCTACCTACCAGTACATGTATTGATCTACCTCTTATTTACCTACAGACCTACTTAAATTAATAGAAGGACTCATAGATACTTATTTTGGAACTTGTGATGGAGTGTTTGATTAATCATAATCTCAAGTTCTTAGCACGCTGTTATTAGAGATTTATGCAAGGCCTTCCCTTGTTTCCCCCTTTCCTTCAACCCATCCTTTCTTCCTTTTCTCCTTCCTGCCTTCTCGTCTAATCCTTCCCCTTACATTCCTCTCCCACCATTAGTAATCATTCTGGTACACTTGATATACATAATTTATTTGCATATGTTTTGTTTTATGTGCACATACATTTAATTTACATAATTGTTATTGTTATAAACTCATCCTATTTCTTTTCCACCCAGCTCCGTTTTTTAAAGATCTATTAATGTATCTGTGTTTAGATCTAGTCTTTTTCTAACTGCTGCACAGTATTATGTCACGTTCATGTGCCACATTTTATTGTCCACTCCTCTCAGTGAAGAACACCTGGATTGCATTCAAGTTGCTTCTACTAAAAACAACACTGGGATGAGCATTCAGATATACTTTTTCATAGTTAGGCAAGAATTGCTCTGGGATATACATCCAGGATATGACTTTATCTAGATCATCGCGTGTACCTACACTGAATTTAACTTAAAACTGTCACATTACTTTCTGGAATGGCTGGTCCATGTCATTGTGGGCCATAAACTCCCACAAGCAGTTTGTGAGATTTTTTTGTATTTCCACTTCCCCAGCAACACTTGCATTATCCAGTTTTCTAGTACTTTTCACTATAAGAAGTTCAAATTATGTCTTTGTCTTAGTGACCATCCTTTGAGTCTTTCCTCCTGTGAAATGCTTGTTCACATCGTTTGCCCATTTTTTTCTTATTTTGACTTGTATTTTCACTGTGGATTAGCAAGAGTTCTTTGTATATTCTAGATATTAGACCTTTGTTGGTAATAAATATTGCAGGTGTTTTCTGTGGATAATAAACAATTAGTCTATTAACTTTCTCCATCATATCCTTTTGTTGACACAGAGCCTCCATTAGATGCTGTAGAAGCCATGAACTTTTCACCTCTGTAACCTTTTGTTAACCTCTAATAACTTCATAGAATTATCTTTCACAATTTGATCTTTGATTCTTTGGGGTGTATCTTTTTTTCTTTGAAGTGGGATAGAAATCCAGTTTTGTTTTCTCCATACAGTAAGCCAGTTTTCATACATCATCAACTAAATACTCAGTCACTGGGCCATTGATTCATGTCTTATTTAAAATACATGACCTTCTTTTCCCCAAAAGACCTCTAAGTTAGAAGGCAATGAAGTAACATTTATAAAGCGCTGAAAGGAAACAATATATGTATACTGTCAAGTCAGAATTCTATGCCCAGGGAAAATATCTTTTAGAAATGAGGACAGGGGAGATATTTTCAGACAGATACTAATAGAATTTCCTGCTACAGGCGTTCTCTATAACAAAGGTTTAAAATTTCTTTACATCTTTACACTACTTGAGAAGCAGTATAAATATTATTTAAAAGTGAAGTCAGCCACTAAATTTTCTTAAAGAGAATGATAAGTCAATAGAGGTGATAAAATGGAATCATATATGTTGCTCAATCAGTCCAAAAGGAAAACAGAAAATAAAGGGAAAAAAAACAGATGGAACAAATAGAATACAACTCTCAACATGGTAGATCTTAACCAACTATGTCAATAATGATATTAAATGTTAATGGCCTAAACATACCTATTAAAAGATAGATTGTCAGATTGTATTAAAATAAGAAGAGATCAGACTATATAATATCCACAAGAAATCATCTTTAAATGTGAAGATATAGATAGGATAAAAGTTGAAAGGATGGCAAAAGATTGCACCATGTAAGCCCTAGTCAAAATAAAACTGGTGTACTTATTTTAATATTAGATAAAATAGATTTTAGAACAAAACATATTGTCAGGGATAAATAGGGTCACTGTATAATGATAAAGGGGTCAATTTTCCAAGAAGACATAGCAGTCTTAAGTGGTTTGCACCTAACAACAGAGCTTCAAAATATACTAAAAGAAAAGATTAAAGTGAAAAAAAATTGACAAATTTACAGTTAGAGACTTCAGCATTCCACCATCATTAACTGATAGAACAAGTATATAGAAAATTAGTAAGCATATAGAGGACTTGAATAACACTGTCAATCAACTGATGTAATTAATATTTATAGACCAATACACACCCAACAAAACAGAAAACACACTATTCTTAAATGCACGTAGAATTTTCACCAAGATAGGTAATATTCTGTGCTATAAAACAAATCTTAAATATAAAAGAATGAAAAGGATACAAAGCTATGTTAATAAAATTTGATTAGAAATCAGTAACAGAAATATATCTGAAAACTTCCTGGATATTTGGAGATTAAAAAGGTACATATCTAAATAACGTATAGGTCAAAGAGGAAGCCTCAGGAGAAATAAACAAAAAATATATATATTAAACAGAAAATGAAAATTCAACATATCAAAATTTGTGGGATGCAATTAAAATAGAACAAGACCTCAAATCAATAATCTAAGCTTCCACTTTAAGAACTGCCTTCCTTAATTTCCACATGTACAGGATTTTCTGATTTTCTTTTGTTTCCTAGTTGAATTCCATGGTGTTTAGAGAGCATATTCTGTGTGATTTAAGTATACTGAGTTTTCTTTGAGATTTGCATTATGACTCAGCATACGGGGAAATATGTTATAAATCTATATGCATTTGAAAAGAACATTTACATTTATTGGGTTGTCTGTCAACTAGATCAAGTATACTAATCATGTTATTTAACTATTCTATATAACTTATTTATTGCCTGCTTGTTCTGCCATTTAATGAGTGGTTTATTAAATGTCTGTGATTGTATTGATATGTTTATTTCTTCTTTGACACTATTTTTTGGGCCATGCTATTAACTGCATGCATTTATCCCTTCAAATTCAAAATTAGACTTTCCTTTTCAGATGGATACTCACAGTTTTTCTTATTTATTCCTCAAATCCATGCTGCCTTCATGCTTTTGATTCATTTACATTTCTCTGTGATTAATTTTTAAGGAGAGAGGCAGCAACTCAAGCTATTTTTCCATTTGTCAGGAGCTAGAAGCCAGGTCCATAGGTTTCATTTTAACACATCTTCCAAGAACTCATTATCACTGTGTGTATGTTTATATACAATGATATATATATACACAATATATATATATATGATTGTGTATACACATACACATATTAGAAGTATTGACACTGAGTTTTAGGTGGCTAAAACTTATTTTTTTGGCACACAACAGTGCAACTTTTAAACACATATATAGTGTCCTGCTGAATGTTTTTATAGGAAAACTAACAAAATATAGGACTGAATTTTCAAAGGCTATTACTTGAACTTGCGATTGGCCCAGTGCCTTTTCATAAGTAGATGTTTCCTTGAATTGTAAAGCAATAATTGGACACTGGAGGGCTATTATTTGTGGGGCCTCTAAGTAAATTTTGTTTTAGTACGAAGCCAAAGTGTAGGGCCGGTAAAGGGTATCTGGAAATGTGGCTCAGTGTATCTGAATATAGTGGTTTTGTATGGAAAACACATTTCCTTTGCACTAGGGCGTAGCATCTAAAAAGTTGGCAATCTGTATAATCCTTGGTACTTCTGGATAATGTCATAATCAGAGATAAAGGCACAGAAGTGCATTAACATCTCCAAAACAGTGTACTGTGTCTCTTGACTTCTTTCGTTTATTTTTCTGATATTTCATTATATAAGATTCTATTGCAATTTAAACCCATATTTAAGGGGAGTAATTTAGGAAATGTCTTACCAGTCGTGGACTTTTTGAGAAGGCTTTTGAGACAAACTAAGCTACTAACTAACTAGTTTAGGATTGAAAGTTTTATGTGTTATGACTGCTTCCCCTCCCCTAGCGGAATAGTCTGGAAATATATCATGATGATATCTGAAGAATGATGTTGAAATCAATTCACTGTAGTGTGTTCATTTCTGGATGCTTGATGATAAATTTTAGGGATCTGAGAAACAATGTCTGAGAAGAGTTGGACATTAGAGGTAGTAAGAGAGAAGGTTAGTGCCTTGGAAACGTTTCAGCAGGAACTTGTCTGGATGAAAATAAGAACACAAATACACCTTGTATATTTTTTCTTTTCCATTATAGTTTAGTAAAAGATATTGAATATAGTTCCCTGTGTTATACAAGTAAGACTTTGTTGTTTATCTATTTTATATATAGTAGTTTGTATCTGCTAAACCCAACCTTGTGTATTTTTTTAGTGTAAAAACTATTGATACCCAGATATGTAAATATATGTATTCAATTAATTTTTAGTGTGATTTCATGATTGATTTTAGTTTGCAGAGGCATTTAAAAATGTTAGATCATTTAACCATTTAACAATCATAATTTATACATGTGTACTTAGTAATATCAACCTACCTCTTATAAACAACTCAACATTTGATAGCCCCATTGGTTATGTGTTGGGTTATGTGTTCCTTTTTCTGGGTTATTGTTCCATCCTCATTTTGCAACAGCTCTTTTCAGGACCTTTATTCTATCCTTGATGGCAGAATGTGAGCTTTCAAACCAACTCTGAATTTTCTTAGTGTCCCATAATTTAATATAAATTTATTTACTCATTCCCCAAAGTAGTTTTGTTTCATATCTGTTGCTCCTTTCTCTACTGGATTTCCTTAGCCTCTGGATTTTGGGGTTAAATTACCTACATTTGTGCTCTGCATGTATTCTCAATGCAATATTTTCATTTTGATCAGGTTCCTCTCAGATAAATCTCATATTTCCAGACCTTGTATTGATCAATGATTGTGCTGAAAGATCTGGTCTTGTTGCTGAATTAGTCAGACTAACTATAGCTCTCATTTGTAACAAGTTGATTACTCTAGCCTTATACCTAATAATGTGCTAATCTTGATAATTATGATTATACCTTTCAGTTGGTTCTATTCCAAAAGTCCATTTCGATCTGATAGTTTATTCCAAAATATTGTGAGAAGGTTATAATTTATCTTGTTTTTGTGTGTTTATCATATGTGTGTGTGTGTGTGTATACACACATATTTCTGGAAGTATATCATTAAAGATTCCTCACAAAAATAATTGGTACCTTTTAATGTGCTTTACATGTTTACTTGGAAAACTTGTACCTCATTGTATTTTGGGCTGATAGGGATTAAAGTCCTGGTCTATATACCTTAAAGCCTATTTGTGGTTGGAAAAAAACATCTGGGCAATAATAATTCTTTATTTTCTATCTCCTGCTTGTCTGACCTCCAGGGTGTTCAGGTTAAATTCATGCTGCTGAGGTTTCTTTCAAGTTCAGTTTTTATAAAACATTAATCTGTTTTTCTCCTTTACATTTGTGCATAACTAGCAAATGACAACAGTAGACTCATTTGTAATGTTGTTATTTCAATATGGATCTTTTGAAAAAGCGGACACAGTCGTTGGTCAGGCCTGCTTTGGGAAATTACTGGAAACTCTTTTATTCATTGACGTTGACCAGTGAGATATACATTTTTCACTGTTTTACTTTGATCCATTTTGTTTAAACCTAGACTCTCTCCAAAAGGGATAAGGGGTTACATGCTTAATAAATGTGTCAAATATATTTATTTCAGATCATAAAACAAAATATTTCTGTATAAACTTGCTGACCACAGATATCTGCCAGAAATCTATGCAATTTTTGCTGGACTAGAAATAAAAAGGGGCCAAATAAAATTATGATCAGTTGCCCACTAAACAGGACAATGTTATGTGTAGTATTACTCTTGAGATTAGTGTTAAACCCGCCCCCCTGACAACTTTCATACATGTTGGGGGTGAGAGAAAAAAATTGGTACTTTTCCCTTTTGTAACTTTTCTTAATATGGTGTTAATAAGCAGGTTTGGAGAGGGAAGACAGAGAAATTTTACTATATTTTTCTTACAAACATGCAGTTCTGCCCTCCCTCATATACCTTAGGTCTAGGCCAAATAACACAGTCATTCCAATTTAGCAATGTGTGGGGGGCATGTGTGTATGTGTGTATGACTGAAAGGATATATATAAAATATGCACAGTGATTGTTTCTAGGTACTAGACATATGGATGACAGCTATTTTTCTTTTCATTTTTCAATGTATTTATACTGAAGTATTTTGAATATTGAAATTTTAATAGATTGAAATACTTATATTTGTGTATATATTACTTTTATAATCAGAAAAATAATGAAACTAATTTTGAAACTAGAAAGAGAAATTCATACTTCAAGGCATAAGAAACATAAAGTGATTCAAAGTCATGTCTTTGTTTTCGTTACTACTTTTTCTCTATGTAGAGAGCCACGTGAGGGGGTACATCAGCTTACCGTAAACTTAATTTGGAATTTGGATAAGAAATTCTGAAGTAGCATTGAACTGTAATTCAAATAGGGGTGTACCTTGGAATTGGAAGAGGCCTCATGGATCCAGTCCTTATCTAAATAATTACTCTGTTGAAAATGCCTCTTCTTGCTAGTCTATATTTGTTACATTACCTGCTAGCTTTCCCATGAAACTGCATGTTCTTGAGGAGAGGGACATGTCTTTCTTATTTTTATTTTCCACGTGCCAGGTGTATGAAAGATCCTCAAGAAATATTTGCTGAACAAATAATTTCAATGAATGGATGCATGGAAGTCTACCTTTTCCAGATTTGTATAGAGTTTTCTGTTAGAAATATTATAAATTCTTCAAGTGAATGATAGTAGATCTTGTGAAAATTTCAGTCTTCAGGCCAGTGCACTGTTTATTTTAAATACTCAATAAAAGTCTGTCAACTGTACTTCCTGATAGTTAAACAGAATAGTCTATGGAGTAAGACAAGGCCACCCAGAACACTTGAATCGCAATTATGTCACCTCCCAAGTAGCAGGAAACTGAACTCCACCTATTGTACTTGACTTCAGCTGTACACTCATATCCAGTTCATAGCCTGAGAAATTTATATGACTAGCACAGCATTTTGGTAAAATTCTGGCTTTTGATGATTCAACAAGAAGAATGTTTAAAGTAAGGTAACTGTTCTCTCTGAAATTATTGTCTCAGAAAATAGTACCAAGCTTCAATAATCAAAACAATATGACATGTGACTAGGAGGCATTATTTTCAATAGACTCTTATAGAAACGCTTTATTTCTCAAACAATAAATAAAGATCAAGGAGGCTATTAAATTTCCTCAGCATTACACAATTTGTCAGTGGTAAAAGCAGTTCTCCAATATAAGTCTATTGACTCTAAACCAGGCCCCTTCACTAATTTACCCAAAGAACCTTGCTATTATAGTAATCCTGAGAATGCAGGGAAGGCAGCAGCCAATTCTCTTCCATAGTCCTCTCCCACTTCTGTCTCCTGCACTGGATCTCATCAACCCTCAGTGATAAGAGGTAAACACACTTTGTAAAACAAAAAGCAGAGTCTCAGAAAAACAAACTTGAATCTACAGGTATTATAAATCTGTCTGATATCTATACATAGTGGCTCTCATATGTGTGTTGAATATTGTATATATGTATATATAATATATATTTATCTGTATGTGTGTATATATTCATATATATATATTCATATATATGTGAATATAGAGATTATTGCTGTTGAGGTCTCACTTCATCTCTGATCAGTGAGGCAAAAATTACTCTAGCATGAGAGCATGATAATTAGTTATCAAAACAATAATTGTATGGATAGATTTTAATATTTGAAGCTCTCTTAGAGAGATTACCCCAAGTTATTTTCACATTTATAGAAAAGGAATAGTAATCTGAGAAACAACCTGAGAAGTGTACCTTTTACCAGTGTGGCTTATAGTGTTTTGTATTTTAAAATATCTCATGAGTCATGAGTCATCCATCATGGTGAATGACTAAATGCAAATGTATAAAGTTTCTGAATTTTATTTGCTTTTAATTTTTCAGTTTCTCTTTAAAATATTCAATGCAAAATTCTAGTTAATTCAAAACAAGCAAAGCCCATTATGTAATTACACACTATATTTGCAAAGAATGAGCACAGCATTTGAATTTCATGATATGTGTAAGACCAGATACCATATAAAACAAAATCTGCATGTCAGTATCAGTAATCACATGATACAGGATGCTTTATATCATCTTCCATTACAAAGCTGTTATTTTTTTCTTCTAATTTTAGTTGCTTTATTAAAATGAGTACATATGAATGTCTGTCTGAGTTATTCATATATTGGACAGGATTCTGAGGCCAAAGACCTAAGCTAGGCCCTGTGCTATTGAGCTGAAGAGATATTGCCACTTGAGGAACTGGGACTAGCTTGGTTTGCTTGTTAACGTCATGCCAGATTCATACAGTTGTCCCCATGTTTCTTAGAATTCAGTCTCCCTGCCCAGATTTAAAGGAGCAGAACTTAATATAAAGCTGTGAAAGAGTAATGCAAATACATGTAAAGACATTTTATGGGACTTTAGCCAGATCTAGCCCCAAAAGACTTGGTAAAATTTAAAGTAGCAGGGACGAACTGAATCTAGCAATAGTTAAAATATAAAAGTCTAAGACTGTGTATCATTGCAGCTAAGTAAGAAAATTTCAGGAGGAATTGAAGACATTTATAGCTTTTTCAAGAGCCTTAAATAAGCTTGACAAAATGATACAGGCTAACTTTTCCATTCCTTAAACCCAAGAATTGACTTCTAAAATCTAAATGAAGAAAGAGGTATTATTTTCTTTTTCCTGCAACCTATTAGCTATTAACATTGAAGTATTAGACTTTGATGACAATTACTATGCTTCTTTTAAAAAAGAATTCGATTTTCTAATCTTTCAGGGAAGGCAAAAGTTCAATACACTATTCAGAGTGATGTTAAGATATTTCTGATGACTGAAAAGCATAGAAAGGATATGACACCTATTCCATATCATATATAATAGATTTTGGATAATGCTAGGGTGGAAAGAAAAACAGAGGAGATATCTGGTAAAGTAGCATCAACCTAAATCTGAAATTCCCAGATCTCTGAAACATTCTAGTAGTGTTACCAAGAAAGGGCAGTTGATTGGTTATAAACAGTGTCCTTAGCTTCTCTATATATATCTCCTTCGCCTGGCACATTCTTTCTTAGCTGGCTCCATCCTGTGTTTGCAGCCTCATCCCCTGGTGTTTCATGTACTTTAGCCACACACAACCACTTTCTGTTCCCTGAATTTGTCACAGATCTTTGTTCCATCTTTGTTTCCATCTTTCCTGGAATGATAGTCTCTCTACAAAGAATTCCTTTCTAATATCACTACACTTCAAAGCTTCTGTTCACTTGGGTCCTCAGCCTTCAACTCCCACTTCAAATATCAATGCCTGTGCAGCTTCTCTACCTCCGTAGTCTACCATAGTGACGTCTACCTCTGTGCACCTGTGCAGTTGTTTCAAATGATTCTCTTATATTTCACATTATAGGGTGTTTATTCATCCATTTTTGAACTTGTCAATTAGAGTATTATATCAAATTCTGTATTTTGTATCTTTCTGTCTTTCCTTCTCTAGTGCCCAGAACATAGTAGGTCCTGAGTAAGCAATCCTACTTAGGCATAGATTGCTTTAGGAGAAAGTATAATTTAAAAGTATTTGTTTTTAAAGAAGTTATTCCATTACAGTTTTCAGATTGCTTTCTTCTAATCCTTCTACTGCTTATACCATAGAAGAGTTGGGAGACTTGCGATTTACTGGGTGTGTGTGTGTGTGTGTGTGTGTGTGTGTGTGTGTGTGTGTCTATAACATATATATATATATAATTTGTATCATATTTGTAATCTAGTCAATGCATAGTTTTCCTTTTTAGGTATTTAATGATCTGGATGTGTACTTAATGTTTGAAAATTTATCTCTTTATAATTCTCATGGAATGTAGCACAGTTATGTAAAATGGCAAAATTGACTAAGAAATTCTTTTACTTGGATCTGAATCTGTATAGCTAGTTAAGATTTAAATTAAATCCATGCTTGTAGTTCTCCCTGAAGTGTAATATTTTGTTATGTGTCACTTCAAATGTTATTTAGTGACTTCTATTTAACTGATTTAATATCACCCCAATAATAGCTTAATACTCAAATCAAATATTAATAAATGCACACCTTCACTTATTTCACCTAATCTTTTCCTAAATATCCAAGTTGAGGTGTTTTGTTTTACGTTGCATATGGGTTAGGAATTCTGTCAATCAGACATTTGGTTAACTATGGTTGACACTTACCTGTGTCTTATTACAGGATTTAGGGAAAAGTTAAAGAGACTTGAGAAATACTCTTTACAAAGTCAAGTTTTCATAATGTATGACATTTGTATAATTTCAAGTGTATTACATTCTCATTGAGTAGCATTGCCCATGTCCTCTATCAGTCACAATCTCCACGGCACAATTGGTGTCTCATGACAGGTTTAAGGAAGAGCATTCTGTGGTAAAGTAAATTTGAGGAAACTGTTAGTTTAAAAAAAAAAAAAACAGAATTTTTATTCATCATTATTATCAATGTGTGACTTCCCAGATATTCTAATTCACTGTGGATTTCCAAAACAGTTGATATAATGTGAAGTTATTTGCTCATGAAATATTTTTGAGGAACATCTTAAGTAATTGCTCTTAGAAACAGATCTTGTTTCTCTCAATACATTTTGGGAAAATTAGTGAAACTCAACTGGCCTACTCTAGGATTATTTCTTGGCCTCCTGCTTCTTCACTTCTTCTTCTTCCCCTTCCCCTTCTTCCCCCTTCTACCTCTTCCTCCTCCCCCCTTAGTGTTGTTGTTATTATTATTCAGGGAGATTAATTTACCCATCAAATTAGGAGAGAATCAAATTCCATTCTTGAAATTGCTCTGTGTGTGTGTTTAATTTCAGTTGCTTAGGTTTGTGTGTATCTGTGTGTGATTGTGTGTTTTCTGCATTCCTAAAGTGTTATATATCATGGGAACTCTAGAAATGCTGCTGATTGTCAGAAAAAAACATGCTGAGTCTGGAAAATGTAACCAAACATGCAGAGAAGTCATTGTATAATAAGCTTCAAGGGGCAAATGTCTAAAACTATTTAATTTTCACCTGTTAAAAATTGATTTAGATTTGATTAAATTCCACTTGAATAATTACATTCATTTTCATTCTCATGTTTTCTCTGTGGAAGTGGGAGGATGGGAAACAACTGGTGACTCCCTGGAGGAATAATCATTGGATTAAGGTCCAAGAGATCTATGCTACATGAATACTTTATAAGGATTATTTGTCAAGCATAATTTCACTAATAAGTATATGATCGTGTGCTAGTCACTTATATTTTAATGACCTCAGTTTTTTCATATGTAAAATGAAATGACTTAGTTCCATGGAATCTAACATGTTTTCTTCCAATCCTATGCTCTGACACTAGAAGCTAAATTTTGGAATGCTTTTGTGTCATCAGAAGAAACAGAAGTCAGTCTTTGTTCAGTAATTTTAAAGGTAATCTCTTAAATTCATGCAGGTGAAACCATCTGAAGGTATAATTATTTCTTCAACTGTGCAAAATATCCTACTTTGGGAACTGCCTATTTGTGGGCAAGTATATGCCTTAGAGATGGTTTCTATGACCTAGGTAGATGCTTTTATGTATGAAAAATAGTTCAAATTGGTTAGGGTATAGATAGTCATGTGTGTGTTTGTGTGCGTGTGTTTTAATTTATATTTTCTTCTGAATATTTAGTGACACGTAAAGAACATAGCACTAGGGGCCTGGATACCTGAGTTCTATGACTGTCTCTGCTTGCTGGCTCTGTGACTTGGAGCAAGTCATTTCACTTTCATAGCCAGTTTTCTCATGTGTATAAAAGTGAACTTGAACCCAGTATATTTCATGTTCCTTCCGGCACTATAATTCTATACATTTTTAAGAGGCATGCTCTGCCCTCTCCCAACACTGGTATAATAATACCTATTTCACAAATCATCTTTGGTAAAACTCCTTAAAATTCTCAAAGGACTGGCACCCTATATAATAGGATAAAAGAAAGAAAAAATATTTGTAGAGTATTACATATTTTGTTCCAGATTTATTTTCTGAAAGATTACTGAGCAAATAACTCCTTTTATCAACATTCTTTGTGGTTTCTACAGTTGTACTGCTTACCATGCTTGTTCCATGGACAGTCACGGCAAATGAGCATCATGATTTTTGACTTGGTTTGGAGGAATCTGCTGAGTGACTGGAAATGAACTCAGCTTGGGAAGGTTTATTAAGGCAACGTGTGAAAGGACACTTTAGTACCTTTCACACTGAAGTATAACCATAATTAGTTTTTATTTCATTCTCTTATTATAAGGTAAACCCATTAATATAAACCTCTAGAAATAGTAGTAAAATTAATTTGAGAAAATGGTTTTCATCCCAGGTTGCTTTATTTTACAAAGACTTAAGCTAATAAATTGAATATGTGAGAGGAGTTTCCAGTGGCCATATTTCTTTGTGTGCCTTGGACTCCAAATGAGAGCTGGAGAAGCTGAAAATATATGTATGTGTATATATATATATGTTTATTATAACTCTCATCAAACATTATTGATTATTAGCCAATAGTATTAATCTCCACTGATTTCTTCATCTGTTTTTTCCTGATTCAACTGTGAGCTCCATAAAGGTCAGCTCCTTTGGTTTCGAGCAGGTATAGCCCATCAGTGGCAATCTAAGGAATACAAGTCATGTATGGAAATAAGCAATAAATGTAACCCATTTTTTATAAGGAATTAAAAACAATGCACACAGACAATCTCTTTACACTATCATAATCCCAGAGAAATAGAGGAATACAAAATTCTTTTAAAAGATATTGGTTTACCTCTATCACTGTTCTCAGGAATGGATGCTATTTCCCTTGTATCTAGTCCAATATTTCTTCCTTGGATCATTCCAGCCAATAGAATTGCTGTTTCTGTCTCATTCCTTCCTTTTTCTAGAATAGGCTCTATCCAGAGAAATATGGTATATCTTTGTTTTCTTCCTTTGTTCCTTTGTTTTTGTTTCCTTTAAAGCAGGATGAATATGAGTCATTCAGGAAAATCTCTTTTATCTAAATTTGAATGCTCATATGTCATGTAAGACCCCCTCTTCCTATTTCCCATTGCTTACACTCTACTCTAACCCAGCCATACTGATTTCAGGATTGAGTGTAATTCTAATTCCTGTTGTCATGCATTCGCACATGCTGTTCTATTTCTACTTATAATGCCTTTCTCTTCTCCAATTTAAATCTGAAGAATCACTGTTATCTGACCTCTTGTTTCCTCTTATCAGAAGAGAAAATAAATGTATGTATATATATATGTTTATTATAACTCTCATCATACATTATTGATTAACCAATAGTATTAATCACCACTGATTTCTTCATCTGTTTTTTCCTGATTCAAATGTGAGCTCCATAAAGGTCAGAATTCTGTCTTTCACATTTGTGTTTTTTGTACCTAATAGAGCAGCCAAATATGAAGGATATTCATACTCAATAATGGAGTAAATTAAGTGAATAATACTTAAACTTTTATACAGTACACAGACATATATTTGAGAAAAGGTAAAGGACATTTAATTCTGGTCCTGTGGTTTATTTTTTCCTATCATTGTTGCTAACCTTTGTTTTAGAATTGGGGAAAACATACTGAGGTAACGGGATGTCATTAAAAATTGCTTAACTCAGAGATTCTGAGGTAGAATTACTCAGGACTGGTTTTCCTCTGTGCTTAGAATACTTCCAACATGTTCAGCTGGGAGAAAAAGACCAAAATGGAATGGAAATACATATAACACTAGGAGGGATCCCTTTTAATGAGGAAGTTGATGATTACCTGAACATCACTCTAAGATCCTGTTACTGGTTTGGATGCTTCCACACAAAAGAATAAAAACCACATGTGAACCCCTGCTTTGGGAAAGGGTATGGAAACATGGATATCTGAATATCAAGGTCATGGACAGCTGGGGGTGATTTCCTTTATGGCTTCTGTGTCTCTCGTGTTGACACACACCATGTAGTCAGTGAACGATTAGGAAAGGTACACAGTTATTGGCTCTGGTTTAAAAATGCCTGTAACAGGATTCAGCGAACGTGCTAAATCTATATGCAGTTTCTGCAGAAAAATACTCTAGGTTTGGTTTTCTAAAGGAAATAAAAAAGTTCAATGCAATCTGCTTCACATAACCCTCTGCAATGAACAATAAAATGGCTGTAATGTAGATAATTTTTTCCCATATGGAAAAAATATAAGTATTTGTGCAGCCCTGTTCTAGTTGAAAGTTTCTGTTCAAGCTGTTTATTTAAAATTTATATGCTGCTTTGGAAGATGTTGGATGATACCAAGTGGAGTAATTATTTTTATTTTTAAATATCTGACCTTCTACCATAATATGTTTCCTTTAAATATGGTACAAACAAGCACATTTTTCAGTGTTTTGTTATATCTTCATATATATGTGTAACTTATACATGCATGTAATACAATTTTCAGTGCTTATAAAATATATGGAAAACATATTCCTTCCACCTGGACAAACAGAAAAGAAATGAGTGAATTGGTAATACTGTCTAGTCGAAGTGTGTAGCCTAGAGTGCTGCTAAATTGATGATAATCTACAGAATAGGTGATATGGCACACAGTACAGAATAAAACATTTAGAGGCCACAAAATTACCTAACAATACTAGCTTTTAAGCTTACTTCTCTGTGATTGGAACCTTGATTTAATAAAATAATCTGCTACTGATATGACAGGTTGGGTTGGCCAAAAAGTTCCTTCGGTCTTTAAGTAAAAATAAAAGACACCTTTTTCACTTCCACCAAGAACTTTATTGAACAATGTATTCACCCTTTTGTTCCACTACCTTCTGCCATTTTTCAGGCACCTCATAATTCCGTCTTCCCAAAACTTTTTATCTTTTTGAGCAAAGAACTGTTCCAGGTGCCTTTTACAGTCTTCCAGGGAATGGAATTTTTTTCCATTAAGAGAATTTTGTAAAGACCGAAATAAATGGAAATCTGAAGGTGCAATGTCTGGTGAACACGGCGGATGAACCAAAACTTCCCAGCCAAGCTGTAATAGTTTTTGCCTGGTCATCAAAGAAACACGCGGTTATCCTGATGGAAGATTATGCGTTTTCTGTAGATTAATTCCTACACTTTCCATCGAGTGCTGCTTTCAGTTGGTCTAACTGGGAGCAGTACTTGTTGGAATTAATCGGTTGGTTTTCCGGAAGGAGCTCATAATAGAGGACTCCCTTCCAATCCAACCACGTACACAACATCACCTTCTTTGGATGAAGACCGGCCTGCGGTGTTGTTGGTGGTGGTTCATTCCACTTGCCCCACGATCTCTTCCTTTCCACATTATTGTACAGTATCCACTTTTCATCGCCAGACACAATTTGTTTTAAAAATGGAACATTTTCGTTACATATAAGTAGCAAATTGCACACAGAAATACAGTCAAGAAGGTTTTTTTTTGCTCAACTTATGGGGAGCCCAAACATCAAAGCAATGAACATAACGAAGCTGGTGCAAATGATTTTCACTGTTTGACTTGGATATTTTGAACATGCCGGCTATCCCCCATGTGGTATAATGTTGATTGTTCTCAATTAATGTCTCGATTTGATCGCTATCGACTTCAACTGGTCTACCGGACTGTGGAGCACCATCCAGTGAGAAATCTCCAGCAAACTAACTTCGCAAACTATGTTCAGTCAGTCACAGCACCGTCTTCATACCCTGCACAAATCTTTTATTTGCGTTTCAGTTATGTTTTTACCTTTCTTGAAATAATAAAGCATAATATGTTGAAAATGTTGCTTTTTTTCTTCCATCTTCAATATTAAAATGGCTACACAAAAATTCACCAATTTTGATAGGTTTTTTCTTTTTAATGCATGCTGATATGACAGCAGTCACAATACAGTCTAACAAAATTGTTTCAAATGAAGTTAAAGACGACTAAGCCCAACTAGAGCTGTCTTACGGAAAAAACCGAATTAACTGTTTGGCCAACCCAATATTTTCCATGCTTGGTTTTAAGGTCAAATTTTGTTTTCAGAATTAAGAAATCTTACTTTAGATATTTGAAGTATCGTTTCCATAGTCAATCTATTTTCTGACCTTTGGCTTCCTGGAAGTCCAGCAATATTTTAAATGCTAGCAATTATTGAACACTTACTATGTGCTAGCTAGCTACTGCTCTAAGTGCTGTGGTATTACTTGGGGATATTATTTCTAGTACTGTAAAAAGCAATTGCCAAATCTCAGTGACTTAAGACAACAAAGGTGTGTTTCTCATTCATGTCATAGTTTAACTGGGTTTTCAGGAGGTGGTCTTTCACATGGTGATCAAAGATGCTGGCTCTTTCCAACTCTGCTGGAAATGGGCAAGAAGCAAAGTGAGAGAACAAAGATCATGCCAAAGGTATTATGGCAAGACCTGGAAGGGGCATACATCACTTCAAATCACACTCCTCTGGCAGGAGCACAGTGGTGTTGCCCCAGCCTAAATGAAAGGGAAGCTGAGATGTGTAATATTCTTCAGAGCCTCTGAAGAAAGAATAGGGTTGGTGAATATTAAGCTAGTCTGTGCCACATTAATATTTATTTGTTTAATTCTCACAACATAGACACTATTACTATCCCCATTTTACAGATGAGAAAACCGAGCCACACAGAGTTTCATACACATCCCAGGTTTTACAAAGAGAAAATGGCAGAGCTGAGTGTTAAAGCCGGGAAGATGGTTTCCAGAGCTCAAATATTTAATTATTATGGACTTGAAGTTCAAATTAAACGTCATTCAAGTCATAAAATACTTTTATTTACTAGGCATTATTTTATACTCTTTTCAAACTCAAGAAGGAAATAATTGCTTCTTCAACAGATTATTTCAGGGCTACTTATCACTCCCAATCTTTTGTGTGTGAGTATATGTATGTACAAGTGTATATGTGTGTGTGTGTGTGTGTGTGTGTGTGTGTGTGTGTGTGCATTTTGAAATATCTTCCTTTTAATTGTTGTTTTATCTCAGAGCTATCGTTATCAGTTACCTTCAACATCACTGAAGTGTCTATTAAACACGATGATCAGGCATTTGGATAGATTATTTCAGATTGAAAAAGCCTTGGGAGGTGGGTAAGCGCTAGCAGTATTACAATTTTAGAAATAAATTGTTACCTTGAGAGGTTAAGTAATTTGCCCAGGTGATATCCCTAAGGATAGTGCTATTTAGTTTCTTACTCTGGATGATCCTCTATAAACATTTATTTTTATATATTTATATGTGAAAGAATTGCGATAAATCTCTGAAATTTTGCTGTTTGCATTGTACACTGCATCAAGCTTTCCTATGTTGTTGCTATTATGGTTTTTTAACCCAATTTTATGGGCTCCCTTTGGATAGTTGGCTGATATGTTGACACCTGTAGTTTGTAAATTTAATGTAAATAGAAATACAGTGTTTTAACAAGTATTGTCTAATCATTGCGTGATAGAATCCAGTTAGCTAGCACCCTCACTCTTCTGGGAACATCCATTATTCCCTCTTTCTCCTCCATTTCAACTCTTAATGCTCTAGGGATCAATTCAGTCAGCTTTTAAACATAATGAGATAATTCCATCTTTAAAAATAATGTATAAATGCATAAAAATATACAAATAACTGAAAACTTCAAAGACCTAAAGTAATCAGAACATGGTAGACTGTCTTGAGCTCATCATTCACCTTTCACAGGCTTAGTCCCTGCCTTTTGTGGATAGACTCCTCCAGAAGTGGGCTTCTTCCCAGCACCATCACATTTTTAAGAAAGATTGTCAATAATTTATAATTGTCATCTGTAGGAAGGAGCATTCAACCAACTACTCTGCCAGACTTCCTCCCTCCTTTGTGAAACCCTGTCTCCCCCTAGCTTTTGTGACACCGCACTCCGCAAGCCATCTTCTTTTTCCCCTGAACCTCCGAATTCTTCATTATCATTTGAAGTTACTCAGGGATTGAGCTTGGGTCCACTTCGTGTCTTGCTTTCCACTTTCCCACGACACCCTCTTCTACTTTCATGGCTTCAAATACCATTTCTGCATTGATGACTTCCAAATTTATATTACTAAGCCGACTTAGTCAAGTGACATCATTAACATGTTAAATGTCCAATTCTTAATCTTTTCCCCAAGTTTTCTCCACGTCTAATTTTCTGTATCTTGATAACAGCACTACCAGTATTCAGGCCAGAAACCTGGGTGTAAGTCTCTCTATTCTACTCTAGCTCACACCTTAGCTGGAAAATTTCAAGAGACTCTTTTTTCTTTATACACTTCTGCCCTCTAGCAATATTTTTTCCGTCTTGTAGCCAGAATGATCTTTTAGAAACAAAATTTGATCATGCCATTACCCTGCTTAAAACCCTTTGAAGGCTTTGGAAGTGCTTGGAATAAAGTAAAAATAAGTAAACATGACATACAAGACCCCACATTGTTTGCCCCCTGCTTAATATTAGAAATTTATCTCCTGCCACCCTCTCCTTCCCTTTCTATTATGCATCAGCCACACTGGTGTTTGTTGTGTTTCAAAATGTGCTAAGGTTTCCTAGTATTGGACATTCACACATGCTTTTCTTCTCTCCGGAATAAACATCCTAGCTCCTACAGATCTCACGTATCAACATAAATGCTGCTTCTTCAGAGACATTTTTGTAATGAATATAAATCCCAGGCCAAAACAGTGCTGATTTTTTTGTTTTAGCAGGCAGTTAACTTGACCGAACTTAAATTCCAAATCGCGCTCTCCTGCAATGGGCAGCAGCTGAAATCTACGGTCCCTTCCTTCTTTCACCTTAGCTAGGCTGGCTGGACCGTGCCAGCGCATGCGTGGTTCAGGCACCAGCTAGACACGCGGGCTCAGCCGCTCTTGCTTTCTCCTGGGATTTCCCCCTCCCCTTTGCAGCTGCTGTAGGGGGCCCGAAGTCTTTCCTCTGACTCCTCAAGCCTGTAAGAGATCAGGCTTCTATCAAAGATTTGGTCTTCACAGAGGTGACTGCAGCTTCCCTCAGGATAAAAGTTGTAAACATGGGAAACTTGACAAGTGCTGTTCATGTCCTTCTGCCAGTGTGTTTACCGCTCACCAGTTTCTGCCTGCTTCTCCTTTGTCTCCAGGTGTGTGTGTGTTTGTGTGTGTGTGTGTGTGTAAATACACATTTTGTTCAGTGCTTATCATTGTTTTCTGTGGGAAGTTTTGTCCGATGTGAGCTATTCCACCATTACCAGAAGCACAACATGTGTTCAAACAAAAAACGAAAGTATTGTGTTCCAATTATGTGTAAGATACTCTGCTAAGTGACAGCAGTCAGTATCTGTGATCTGATAGGTTTTATGTTCTATTTGGGGAGAGAGGCATTAAATAATTAACCAAATAATTAATTGAAATTGTCAAAAGGGATATGAAAGTGAATTTCAAGGGGACATGAGACTATGTATCAGGGAAACCTTATTTCCCCAGGTGAATTAGGAAAGTACTCTAGAGGAATGAAGTATTAACTAATATTTGAGCCTTCTTAAAAGTTAACTACTCAACAAGGTCAGAGTCAGCTGTACTAGAGAAAGCATTCCGTGCAGAAAGAATATTGGAATGGAATTACTGAAGCATAAAGAACCTTTGAAAGAATTTCCATGTGACCAGAGTTTAGAGAATGAGGAGAGAATAGTTAGTGATATGCAGTTTGTTTTAGAAAAAAATAGAATGTCATTGAAGCACTGTAAGTAGGGAAATCATTTGGTCAGGCTCATAGTTCCACTACAAAAATAACATTTGAATATATAACTTTTAAATTTTTAATTCAAAAAATTATAATGCTGTAGAGTGAAACTGTGAACTGTATTTTCAATTGTCCTTACAGAGTAAGCATTTTTCCTGCCTAATTAATTTGAAAGAACATTTTATCAAGTGCATAGTATTCCAATGAAAGTATGCGCTGCAGCTTTTTTCAACTATTTTCTAGAGTTTTATTTGATTCTTTCCCGATTAGCCAGGTCACATAATGCTGCTAGGAATATCTCTGTACAAAAGCCTTCCTTACATTTAGAAAGCTCATATACCTTGAATATTTGAAGATAAAGTTGCTTTGTAAAATAACATTAATGAAGAACACATTTAAACATGGAGTAATTGAACTAATTTTTTTAAATGAGTTGCTTTAAACAAAGCATCATTTATATAGATCTATGTCAAGTATCCTTGTGAATGACTGAATGAATAAAAATATCACTGGAATAAGAAAATTTCCATCACAGATCATCCTGTTTCTAAGGAGGAATCTTCAGGTGCCACAAGCTGCTTTTGAGCATTAAGTGTTCCCTAACATGATGACATTTGTGATTATGTTCACACAAATTGCTTGAAAAACTCCAAATACCTTAATTATTTCACAGCTGCAATATTTTCAAACTCGTTTGAAGATTTTCCAGGAAAAGTACACTTTATGTCTGATTAAGAGAAGTATCCCAAGTGAAAACCATGGTTTGGCTTTCTTTCTGTTAAATCTGTTCATGAATGAAAACTACAGCTGAGGGTGATTATAAAGAGAGTACTAGAAACTGAAAGAGACAGTAAGTGTTCAAGTGATCAAGCAATTACTGAAAGCATCAACATGATTGTTCCTTTATCTTTTGTTGCATTAAATAAATGAGGATCTTTTTTCCATTCTGCAGCTCAGTAAAATACTCTGTCTACTTTCTCACCAGACTGTCACCTTCATCTATGTAAGCATAAAACTGTTTTAACAGAGCTTCTGGGCAAATATATTATGGATCCAATTCTTAGAGCTTCCTGTCTGTAGGTCTGTAGGTAATGCTGCAGTCATTTTGGATTAGTGATAAACGGTCATGAAATTGGAAACAGGTTCCTCCAGCTTTTCACAAGAATCTGAAAAAACACAAATACGTGCACCCAGAAAGTGTGAGTCCAACTCAAACATCATAAAATAATACACAGTGCACGCTTAATGGCATGCAGGACCATATGAACCTATTAAATGACATTGCCTGATGCCAAAGTCAAGTATGGTTTCAACATTCAAATGTGTAGAAATTTGGAGCAGTATTAGTTTAAACTTGAACTAATGACACAGCATTATGTTTGCCCTTGTGATAACAGAAAAACATGTTTTACTCTCTCTTCATCTCTCGCCTTCAAGACAGTTAATAAGTGATGCTTTGCAATTTATTACCCTTGGAGATAAGGATTATAAAATGACAAAAACAGCAACAATAATGGGGTTAAACATTTAAAATGTGCCAGGAAGTTTCCAAATATTACCTCATTTAATTTTCACAACCACCCTATAAGGTAGGTAAAAATCACTATTATCCCCATTTTGTAGTGGAGAAAGCTGAGTCTCTGGATTGTTACCTAGCTAACCCCTGGTCACAGAACAAATAAATGGTGATGACTGATATAAGATAATGTATTTGGGAATAAGGTGCTATTGATACCAAAGGCCCTGCACTGGACAACTCCCTTATATTGAGAATACTAGGCTTTTCCTAACTGGACAACTCAATTTCCTTCTATAGTAGTTAGATCCAACTTCTACCTCTAGCATGAAGCATAGAGGCAAGAATGGCCTTGTAGTAGATCCCTAAGGGTACTTCCTAAGATGTGAGGCCCTGTTTCATTGCTTTTTGCCACAGACAATACTGTTGCTTCTCAGAGCTCTAAGCTGTTCAACCTATAGAAGCACCACCCCACCATCTCAGAAGATTTATAAAGAGGGTCACAGCAGTCTTCAACCTGTGGTGAAGGGTGAACTCTTTATTCAGGTATCTCAGAGACTGAAATTTTGGAAGGGCAAAAAATTAATCCTTAGTCTCTGGAACTCTCCACAACATCCAATTTAAAGAGATCCCCTTCTGTGTTATTCTACTTAGTCATCCAAGCAGAAAACAGATCCAGCAGGGAGCCTCCCTGGGAATGGATATCAAGATATTCACCTTTAGTTTTATGTCTTTCTCTTTCTTATTAGGGAAATTGGAGCATAAGGAACATAGACATCTAGGATTTTGTGAGGTGAAGCACGTGAAGTTTAAGACTCAGGGGCTTTAGGCATGTATTCAAATTTGGGAGCTAACCTGTCGGGAGCTAATTCTGTTCACTCTGACTTGACCATTATAGAAAAATCTTTAATTCCCATCATCACCTCTTGTGAGGTCATAGGCAAAGATTTACACATTTCCATAAAGAGATAGAAAGAGGTATGAATGATTTGATGCCTAAATGGTCATATCACAGATTTGGAGTAAGCATCTATTAATATATGGTTTCAGGGGTAAAAAGGTCCCCAGCCCACCCCTGCCCCGATCTTCTTAGCTGCATCTCTCACCTGCTCACAGAGATCATAAATTATTAAAGTTAATTACAGAGTCATTCCTTTGATTTAAGCCTCTTTGTCTGGGGTGAAGATTCAAATGCACCTGGGAATGGCAATACACTAAGCTTTATAAATAGAATATGATGAGTTAAACAGATCTTTTTATGAGAATATGTTTTGATAGGGCAGGACACTAAACAAATGGAGAGTGTGAGCACAAGAGAAAAAAGGGGAGGGATAAACTTGGAAAACTTGGAAAAGGCTTCAGAAATTCATGAGGATCTCACCTTCATGTGCTTACTCTGAGTGATAAGGTCACTGTTCATAAAGACAGAGACATTGAGGTGAGCCCAACTAGAACACTAGCTCTTCACAGCTGCCAATCTGGAGAATATGACCTATGGCAGGTCAAGTTAGCATTGTGTGCAACGAGCAGCATTGAAAATAGGAAGTGTTGAAATAGACTCCCATACAGGATACAATCCCCGTAAATAATCAACTGGTTTGAGGAGGAAGGAAGGAAGGAATCTGAGAAATCATTTATTCTGTGTATCTCATCAAAAATAGAGGGCAGACACTTCTGAGGCTATAAATCTATGACCGGAACACAAGTGAGTAACGATTCTTCATAAGCAAAGGCCCTCATGTTAGTTATCTGTTTTTGAGATTTGTTCAGGCAATGACAGATCCAGGTTAGCACACTAATCACCACCCCAGATGAAATGACCTAATACCAAGAAGGAGCTCCTTTCATCATCATAGCCCTCAACCTTGACCTTGAATCTAAAATGAATCACATTCCAAATATTTTAGAGTTAACAATATTTTATTGATGATGATGATGAAAACAAACAAAAATCACGGCTACCATTTTAGCACAAGGGTTTGTTCTGTTTTTTTCCGAAGTATCAAAATGTGAGTCTCTGAAGCCTCTTTACAGAGAAACTGTTCTGGTACACATGGCTTGTCTGAATACAGCCAGCTTATGCTTACTGAAGGAGTAATAAATTTGAATTTCCTCACTTACAGTCTCATAAAATCTCAAAACAATGCTACACTCACATAAGAATCTTAACATTTAATGTTTTGTTATGCAACAGAAAGAAGTAAAACCAAAGAGAGACATGATTGATTGGGCACTGTGCATGAAACTAAATTGAGTCATTGACTTGGGAGGAAACTTGAGGAAAGGTAAACAAATTAATCAGTTTGATTCTAATTTTTATGCTCAGGCGTGATATAGCAGTCCTTACTACAAGAGGAAATGGTGAAAACATGGACTGACCTGAGGAGTGTTGGAGAAAAATATAAGGAACACTAACTCCTGGTTTACTGCTACCAGTAGCAGAGGAGTTTTATTTGTATTAACTCACATAGCAGAACCAAAGTCTAGCTTGATTTTATACCCCAAACTCCTCTACTAATATGAATTATGTGAGCAATTCTACCTTCCAGACTGCCCATGCCTGTCTTGTACTATGTGACTTTTGGGGAAACTGAGAGACCAATAGTCAGAAAAGCAGGTTTATCTAAGAAACACATTGCCTGTTGGATGGAAAAGCCCATGTGGGCCCTAAAGCAGTCTCTTCCACAGAGTTCAGTTAAAATAATTTACTTGAGTCAGTGGATTCATAAGCTGCTTCTATCATTTTTGTTTCATTTTCCTTCAAGCTCTTCAAAACACATATAATTAATTTGTAGGTATTAATAATTGCATTTTGTTCCTTTGTATAAAATATGGTTAAGCTAACATTTTGGCTATAAAAATATTAGTAAAAGTGTTGCTTCACAGATGTTTCAATGCTTCAGAAGTTGCTATCATTGAAAAGTGATTTGAGGAAAAATATAAGTAAGCATAATTAATAATTAAAATGAAATATTTTTGCTAGTAAAATATATATTTCATTAAATATGAAATATGTTTGCTAAACATTGTATATGACTAATTAAATTACTTAAGGTCATTTTGAGCTTGACAGTTTCCTAATTCCTTTCCCAAATAACATCTAATTTGAGGCCTTCAGCAAACATGTGGGGCAGGCACCTTTTTAATCTAAAGGAGATAATAGTGACATTTCAAAATGTGGCATTAGTACATGAGGCTTGGGAATATCAAGGGGAAATTGATAATTAGTAGTATGAAGACCTGAACCTAGGCCATCTAACTTTAAATATTAAAAGCATTTTGATTTTGAACATACTCTTGTGTGTGTAAAAATATATAATGAAAAATATTTTGTACTAAGATAATATTTAGCATAAATTCATCTCATGGTATATACATGTTTATTAAAGTATAAATTAAAATATAGAAAAGTGTGTTTTAATAATGCCTGTAGATATACTTATATACACATATACATCAGTATATTCTATGTACTTATATGTATATCTATTTAATCTATCTATAAGGTAGTAAATAGATGGATATAATCTTCTATGATAAAAGTTGTTGACATTAAGAAGTAAAGCCTGCACTGTGATAAGCAGCATTCTTCATGATTTAGTCACTAAATACTATTCAGGATATTATCATTTCAGAGAACTCAGTGAACAGAGATATGAGACAATCAACTCATTTATTCAGAAACCTTAATTTCAAGATGCAATAATCTTATGGCAATGTTTTAAAATATACTTAGCTTTTAGTAAAGAAAACTCCTTTTTGTTAAGTAGGGTAATCTATCCATTATTGTCAAGTGAAAAGAATTGGGTCTTATATTTGTATTATCTAGGGACACAACAAATCTAGGATTATGCTCTCATCACTTACAGTTTTCTGAATGCATCTTTAAGATCTGTTCACCTTGGCACGTGGACAAATATATCTAAAAGGAAAATTGGCTTGTTAGAAGTGCAGAGCAACTTTTCTCTAAAGAACTCATGACACTGTCTTAGGATTTTGCATGTAAAAGAAATCAAAGAAAGAAGCACATGGGACATACTGCTAGATGCACTAATATTTGCTTAACCTTAAAATTGACTTTGGAAAGAACAACTTCCCAGGGAATTTGGGACCCTTGAAATAAATGAGCCAACATGTTCGGGAAGAAGCTGTGTGACAGGCTTTCCATAGCTTTGACCTCAAATGTAAACACAAGGCCAAAGAGCCCCCTGGTGTTCCTGGAACCCAAAGTTACCCAAGTGAACAAATTTGCTATGTTCACATTCAGAGAGGGCAGTAGATATTAAATACAGACCCTGAAAAGCAAATGATGGAGAAATGGAACTTGAACTTTGTTACATGAGTGTGTTTCTAAGAAAGAATGTTCTCCAATAGTAAAAATTTAATCCATCTGTGGGAATAAGAACCATAAAGGAAAGCGCTTAAGCATGAAGGAGCTTCAATTTATATTTCTACTCATCTCCTAGGTCTGCTTGGGAGTCTGAGACTTGGCAGAAGGTATGGTGTCATCTTGGTGGGCTGAAGTGGAGATTTACACTCTCTGTCTCAGCCAGCTTTCAAGTTATATTCGGGCAGTCTGTGTTCTCAGCAAGGCTGCTCCTCAGGCTAAGACTCATATATATGCTGTCTGCAAGAGACCCACTTCAGACCTAGGGACACATACAGAGTGAAAGTGAGGGGACAGAAAAAGATTTTCCATGCAAATGGATATGAAAAGAAAGCTGGGGTAGCAATTCTCATATCAGACAAAATAGACTTTAAAATAAAGGCTATTATAAGAGACAAATAAGGACACTACATAATGATCAAGGGATCAATCCAAGAAGAAGATGTAACAGTTGTAAATATTTATGCAGCCAACATAGGAGCACCTCAATACATAAGGCAAATGCTAACAGCCATAAAAGGAGAAATCGACAGTAACAACAATCATAGTAGGGGACTTTAACACCCCACTTTCACCAATGGACAGATCAACCAAAATGAAAATAAATAAGGAAACACAGGCTTTAAATGATACATTAAATAAGATGGACTTAATTGATATTTATAGGACATTGCATCCAAAAACAACAGAATACACTTTCTTCTCAAGTGCTCATGGAACATTCTCCAGGACAGACCATATCTTAGATCACAAATCAAGCCTTGGTAAATTTAAGAAAATTGAAATTGTATCAAGTATTTTTTCTGACCACTATGCTTTGAGACTAGATATCAATTACAGGAAAAGATCTGTAAAAAAATACAAATACATGTAGGCTAAACAGTACACTACTAAATAACCAAGAGATCACTGAAAATCAAAGAGGAAATCAAAAAATACCTAGAAACAAATGACAATGAAAGCACGACAAGCCAAAAGCTATGGGATGAAGCAAAAGCAGTTCTAAGAGGGAAGTTTATAGCAATACAATCCTACCTCAAGAAACACCTAAAGGAACTAGAGAAAGAAGAACAAACAAATCCAAAGTTAGCAGAAGGGAAGAAATCATAAAGATCAGATCAGAAATAAATGAAAAAGAAATGAAGGACATAATAGATCAATAAAACTAAAAGCTGTTTCTTTGAGAAGATAAACAAAATTGATAAACCATTAAACAGACTCATCAGGAAAGAAAGGGAGAAGACTCAAATCAATAGAATTAGAAATGAAAAAGGAGAAGTAACAACTGACACTGCAGAAATACAAAGGATCATGAGAGATTACTACAAGCAACTATATGCTAATAAAATGGACAACCTGGAAGAAATGGACAAATTCCTAGAAAAGCAAAACCCTCACAGACTGAACCAGGAAGAAGTAGAAAATATAAACAGAAGAATCACAAGCACTGAAATTGAGACTGTGATTAAAAATCTTCCAACAAACAAAAGCCCAGGACCTGATGGCTTCACAGGCTAATTCTATCGAACATTTAGAGAAAAGCTAACACCTATCCTTCTCAAAGTCTTCCAAAATATAGCAGAGGGTGGAACACTCCCAAACTAATTCTATGAGACCACTATCACCCTGATACCAGACAAAGATGTCACAGAGAAAGAAAACTACAGGCCAATATCACTGATGAACATAGATGCAAAAATCCTCAACAAAATACTAGCAAACAGAATCCAACATACATTAAAAGGATCATACACCATGATCAAGTGGGTTTTATCCCAGGAATGCAAGGATCCTTTGACATACACAAATCAATCAATGTGATAAACCATATTAAAAAACTGAAGGAGAAAAACCATATGATCATCTCAATAGATGCAGAAAAAGCTTTTGACAATATTCAACAATTTTTATGATTAAAAACTCTGCAGAAAGTACACATAGAGGGAACTTACCCTAACATAATAAAGGCCATATATGACAAACCCACAGCCAACATCATTCTCAATGGTGAAAAATTTCCTCTAAGATCAGGAACAAGACAAAGTTACCCACTCTCACCACTATTATTCAAAATAGCTTTGGAACTTTTAGCCACAGCAATCAAAGAAGAAAAAGAAATAAATTGAATCCAAATTGGAAAAGAAGAAGTAAAGCTGTCACTGTTCGCAGATGACATGATACTATACATAGAGAATCCTTAAGGTACTACCAGAAAACTACTAGAGCTAGTCAATGAATTTAGTAAAGTAGCAGGATACAAAATTAAGGCACAGAAATCTCTTGCATTCCTATACATTAATGATGAAAAATCTGAAAGAGAAATTAAGGAAACACTCCCATTTACCATGGCAACAAAAAGAATAAACTACCTAGGAATAAACCTACCTAAGGAGACAAACGACCTGTATGCAGAAAACTATAAAACACTGATGAAAGAAATTAAAGATGATACAAACAGATGAAGAGATATACCATGTGCTTGGAATGGAAGACTCAACATTGTGAAAATGACTACACTACCCAAAGCAATCTACAGATTCAATGTAATCCTTATCAAACTACCAATGTCATTTTTCACAGAACTAGAACAAAAAATTTCACAATTTTTATGGAAACACAAAAGACCCTGAATAGCTAAAGCAATCTTGAGAAAGAAAAACTGGGCTGGAGGACTCAGGCTCCCAGACTTCAGACTATACTACAAAGCTACAGTATCAAGACAGTATGGCACTGGCACAAAAACAGAAATATAGATCAATGGAACCGGATAGAAAGCCCAGAGATAAACCCACGCACATATGGTCACCTTATTTTTGATAAAGGAGGCAAGAATATACAATGGAGAAAGACAGCCTCTTCAGTAAGTGGTGCTGGGAAAACTGGACAGCTACATGTAAAAGAATGAACTTAGAACACTCCCCAACACCATACACAAAAATAAACTCAAAATGGATTAAAGACCTATATGTAAGGCCAGACACTATCAAACTCTTAGAGGAAAACATAGGCAGAACACTCTATGACATAAATCACAGCAAGATCCTTTTTGACCTACCTCCTGGAGAAATGGAAATAAAAACAAAAATAAACAAATGAGACCTAATGAAACTTAAAAGCTTTTTCATAACAAAGGAAACCATAAACAAGAAGAAAAGACAACCCTCAGAATGGGAAAAAGTATTTTCAAATGAAGCAACTGACAAAGGATTAATCTCCAAAATTTACAAGCAGCTCATGAAACTCAATGTAAAAAAAACAAACAACCTAATGCAAAAATGGGCAGAAGACCTAAACAGACATTTCTCCAAAGAAGATATACAGATTGCCAACAAACACATGAAAGGATGTTCAACATCACTAACCATTAGAGAAATGCAAACCAAAACTGCAATGAGGTATCACCTCACACCAGTCAGAATGGCCATCATCAGAAGATCTACAAATAATAAATGCTGGAGAGGGTGTGGAGAAAAGGGAACCCTCTTGCACTGTTGGTGGGAATATAAATTGATACAGCCACTATGGAGAACAGTATGGAGGTTCCTTAAAAAATAAAAATAGAGCTACCATACAACCCAGCAATCCCACTACTGTGCATACACCCTGAGAAAACCATTATTCAAAAAGAGTCATGTACCACAATGTTCATTGCAGCTCTGTTTACAAAAGCCAGGACATGGAAGCAACTAAAGTTTCCATCGACAGATGAATGGATAAAGAAGATGTGGCACATATATACAATGGAATATTACTCAGCCATAAAAAGAAACAAAATTGAGGTATTTGTAGTGAGGTGGACGGACCTAGAGTCTGTCATACAGAGTGAAGTAAGTCAGAAAGACAAAAACAAATACCATAGGCTAACACATGTATATGGAATCTAAGAAAACAAAAAAAACAAAAAAGTGGTTCTGAGAAACCTAGGCGCAGGACAGGAATAAAGACACAGACATAGAGAATGGCCTTGAGGACCCGGGGAGGGGGAAGGGTAAGCTGGGACAAAGTGAGAGAGTGGCATGGACATATATACACTACCAAATGTAAAACAGATAGCTAGCGGTAAGCAGCCACATAGCACAGGGAGATCAGCTCGGTGCTTTTTGACCACCTAGAGGGTTGGATAGGGAGGGTGGGAGGGAGATGCAAGAGGGACGGGATATGGGGATATATGTATACATATAGCTGATTCACTTTGTTATACAGCAGAAACTAACACACCATTGTAAAGCAATTATACTCCAATAAAGATGTTAAATAAAGGCTACAGCAAGGCACTCAGTGAACCAGCCAACAGCAAGAAAGAGGATTATAATCATGGGGTGGGTTCTTTCTGGACAGATCCTTTTTCTGTCTTTCTGCATGCTTTGGTAAACTGAACATTTAACTTCCCTTGTTTTGTGTTATGTAATCCCTTGGGAAATTTTAACTCTACCGAAGCAAACTCTCAGCTACCCTCCAATTTACCCTAAGGGAAAAATAGAGTTTTCTAAGCTTCTTTAGGAAAGGTTAGCTGTGGGTCACTGAAAATGGCAGAGTAACACTCTGCCAGTGAATGACATGTCACGAGTGATTATGGAAGAGCTAAAAAAGGAAACTAACTGATGTTCCAATCAGAGTGTATCAAAAAACTATCTGTTTCTAACGTGCTCTCTCTCTCTCTGTCTCTGTCTCTGTCTCTGTCTCTGTCTCTGTCTCTCTCTCTCTCTCTCTCTCTCTATATATATATGTATATATATGTATATATATAGATCTAACTCAAATTATATTGCAAAGAGCAAGATAGGCACTGAAGCATGTTTGCACCAAAAAAAGGACCATTTTGGGGCTTATACTGTAAAAATGTGTTAATTAATGGAAACTATAGGGATTTACACATTGGGAAATTACATGAACATTTCTACTTTAGTATGAGCGACACTGATAAATATTTGTGAAGTGTTAGTAATAACACTGTTTTACAACTAAGGTTGCAGAACCTGCAAAATAGGAATGCCTGTTTAATATACTGCAAACCATGTTGCTTAAGCTGCAGGAGAAGAAACCCCATGTCCTTATCCTCTGTAATTGCTATTCATGATTGAATTATGTATATATAGGAAACTCCTTACCTTAAGATGGTTTTGGAGAGACAAATAAACCAGGTATTACAATGAGGAAGTTTTACTATTATTATTTACAACAGAGTTTAATGGAGTGAAAGATTAGAACTCAGTAAATTTGTTAACAGTCTTAGCCTTACAAGAGAAACATTGGTCAGGCATTGACTCAGGTCAGCAAGCAGCCTAATGTGCTCACCTGCTGTGTCTTTGGGTTAGCCTTTAATTTATGCTTTCTTAAATGCAATCTGAGTTGCTTCTTTCAAGGATCCTGACATGTCTTGCAATTGGAAAATATTAGCCAAATGTACACATAAAGCTCTTGTGAGGTTTGTGTATTCTATCCCCCATTAATATAAGGTCATTAAATTGTGATTTTTTTGTGGTTTAGGTGTGACTGTGTATATAGCTTACTATATATTAGTTTGCTGAAGCAAACTACATACTCTACCATGTTACAGTTATTATTAATGTTCCTTATTTGCATAGCACAGATCTTAATTTAACATCTATGTCTAGAAGTAGACTAGACTCTGGATTCTGTGCAGTGACGAATCTTATATCCTTTTCCATGATTGTATTTATAGCACCTTACTAGTGTTGAGCACACGTAGGCACTCAAAAAATTTTGCTGAATGAAGAAATAAACCAAGATCCACAAGTTCTACAATTTTGGCTTTTATTCCAATGCTAATCTAATAAACATCTTAGATATAATTATGCTAATCTAGTAAACATCTTGTCAGATGAGTGTAATACCCTTCTTTTACTGTGACTTTGCTACATCTTTCCAAATAAAGACATCGTAGGGTCAGATTCCTGTGTCTGAATCAGGAGCTCGACCAGCTGAATGATCTGAAAAAACTTATTTACTCACACTTCATCTCAAATTATGATAATAATAAAACATGTTAAGACTATTGTGAGGATTAAATGCATTCACACATACAAATCCTTGAGCACAATGGCACAAAGTAAATGACAAATATGAGCCCTTACTAGTGTTACTATTGCTATTATATTTGTATCAGAATTAGTTTTAGGATTAATATTATTTTCATGGAATAAATTTTTGCTCCTCATATCAGTCTTTTCCAAAGTGGGGTCTGAGGACTCCATATTCTTAGAAATCTGCTAAAATGATTTTCCTTTAATAAATACTCACGACTTAGTCAAGATTAAGACTTTAGTAAAAGGTGCAGCAGCTTTTACAATGAGTTAGTTTTTGGTAAACTTATCCCACCTTCCTTGGTTAGACAGAGCTACCTGCTATACAGCAAGATGAAAGCAGTTTTGGTTAGCAGGGCCATGTTTAAATTGTTATGGAAGAAATTGACTTTTTATTATGGAAATTGGAAGTAATATCTGAGTACGTGTACTGGCAAAGCCTTTTATTCCTCTGTTATTTTATTTTTTATAACTGGTTCACTCTTCTATTTGAGTGTAAACATTATCACAACAGTCCATTTAAGAAGGGGTACAAGGGGTACTTTATAACTTTCAAAATATACTTTGACAGTAATTTCCCCAGCTGTGCAAATAAGAATAGACTTATTTCCTCGGGTGATAGAAATAATTTAGGAGAGAGGAATAAGTGAATCATAGGCTGTTAGAGCTGGAAACAACCTTACACATTATCTTGGGCAGAGATGGCAGCTACAGGGCACCATTGCTACATGTAGCACAAGCCCTACTCATGACATTCATCCATAGTGAGTCTTGAGAATCTGTTCTTGAGCCCAGTTGCATTTGTTCTCAGAATCTTTCTCAGACCAGTGCCTCAGACATCCACAATCAATTGATTAAAGTTGCCACACAAAATGAAACGTATTTTTCATCCCTGAGTCCCAGTCGATCTCTTTCTGTTTACAAAACGTGACATTGAAAACCTGAGATTCTTATTTGACTCTTTCCATGTCACAAAATTATTTCTAGTAATTTATTATGTATAAATTATTATTTATTGTCTACAGGATTTCTGACTCTGAATTCAGTATTCTTTCTGTTCCAATACCTAGAAAAATTAATCATGTGTGAACAAAAATGGGATACTAGCAATAGGCAAAAAATGTCCTTAATATACTGTGATTCTTCTAAATTCATTTCCAGGAAACTCAAAGTACTTTACAATAGGCAGATAGGTATACTGGGGTGGGAATGCATTTAGCAGGAGAAAATGATGGAGTAACCACAAGCGTATGAGGAAGCCATTGGTAAATATGGGAAGGGACTATGTCCAATTAATGATCCAAATGGAACACTGACAGGTCTTATTATTTTTGAAATCTATTTGAAAAACTGCCCCTAGTATCGGGTTTTACTACCAATCCCACATGTAAGGGAGGTTGTAAAAAGTTTCACAAATGTTTGGAAATCTTTCATCAAACTTGGTCCAAACTTAGTTAAGCATTTCATCAATGTAGGTTTATTTTCATAGTTTAATATGAAACTAGTAGTTTTCAATTATGATTCAAAATGTGCATAGAACAAGTCCAAGTCAACTAAGTTTTGCCTTTAGAGAGTGTTACCACTGTTAAGCTCCAAATATTTGCAAATTTCTGAAACGTTTAATTTCTTTGAAATTATATTTTCCTTATATGCCAAGTAAACATGTTGCACAAAATAGGTTTTTTTCACACACACACACACACATGCAATTTGAGACATGTGTACTGATTTTCCTAGCCAGAGATGTATGAGACATCAGAAAGGCTTGCCCCATCCTCTTGTCAGTCCTGACTTCCTGAATTTAATTCTTCTTGAGAGGGGGAGTCACTATATCAGTTAACGTGTGGAGATCAGTCAGCCTGTGTGTAGCAAACAAACCAAGTGCTGAAGTGTAGGAGAAATTTTAAGAAAAAAGGAAACCAGATAGCTAGTAGCTAGTGATGTGCATGGTGAAATACCAGAAATTACACTTGAGACCACAAAATAAGAGGGGGTTGGAGTGGTTAAATGTCTGATAATACTGAAATATATAAACATTCCAGGCTTTTGCCAGATTTCAACAAATAATCTGTAAGGTCCACGACATTTTTTAACTTCAAAGGTAAATTCAGGCATTTCTTTTAGTGAACCCAGACGTAAAACATAACTACAGAATGATGTAATAGTCAAAAATATGTAGGTTGCCATTTGTAGATAAGATTGTGAGGATGTGTGTTTAAAATGACTGGGTAGTTGTTCCAGTCAATGCAAATTCTATCTTTCATTGGATTTCAAAACATATTATAAGCTTTGCCTGTTTTTATTTCTGGATTTTTTTTCTCTTGTCATACCACATGGAATCCTTTTCTAAGGTACACCTTTTCATGCACATCTGAACATACTTACTTAGAGATATACTAGATATCTTCTCAGTCATGACATTTGTCAATTTGTATCTTGGAAACAACAAATAAAAATCCATACAATTGCTTCACTGCATATCAACACTATTGTAAAGTTTTCTAAGGCTTCTTTTGAGAAAGTCCAGAAACATTGCAAAGCAGACTTTCAGTAGAACATTCCTCCTGATTTACTTATGGAAAATACACAGTAGATTTAATATATATTGTTTCTTATGTTGCTTATGACATTCTTTCTTGAAAGTCCACATTTTATCATGTATATGTACATTATACACGCACACACACACACACACACGGTCTAAGATACATTAGGATGTATATAAAACACATTATGTAACATATATAAACATATATATGTCTTTCAGCTAATGATGGTTATTGAGATTATTCAGTAATTTTATAAGGTAGACAAATGTAAAATTTCTTTTTGTCAATTTAAAACAGTTTGGATACACACTAGAAACTTTGAATCTACTGGTATTCTAGTTATCTCCTGTGCTATATAATTTCATACTTAATTCTACTTAACTGAATGTCATTTCACTTGTGGAGTTAGTTAAAGGAATGTCATTTGTTCCCTCTTTTTTTGGTTTGCTCAAATTTATTATCCTTTAAAAATATTGCTTTAAATTTTGTAGTTCCAGAAGGTAGCCAAACTTCTTGTAATAATATTTTAGCAGTGTGGAATCAGGTATTCTATTTAGTATGGACTGATCTTAGAGACCACACTTCCGTTTTAATAAAACTAGCTGTGAGGAATTCTGAAATCGTATTGACTGTGAACATCTATATATTCTTTAGGGAAACATTTTTCCCCTTGGGGAAACTACCTTGACCTAAACTCGAAATTCTTTGAAGGCAGGGATTCAGCTTTATTGACATATAATTTACATATAACATTGTTGTAAGTTTAAGGTGTGCAGTGAGTTGATACGTTTATATATTGCAAAATTATCACCACCATAGCATCTGCAAACACCTCTATCATGATACATAATTACCATTACTTTTATGTGGACATAATATTTAAGATCCACTTTCAAGCATATAATACAGTATTATTAGCCATGATCTCTGGAATTTGTTAATCTAACAGCTGGGATTTTTGTACTTTTTGACCATTATCTACCCATTTTCCCCACTTCCCAGCCCCTGGTAAACACCTGTCTACACTGTTTCTCTGAGTTCACTTTTTTAGTTTCCACATGTAAGTGATATCATACAATATTTGTGTTTCTCTGTATGACTTATTTCACTTAGCATATGCTCTCAGGTTTCATCCAAGTTATTGCAAATAGCAGGATGTCCTTCTTTCTCATGGCTGAATAATATTCCACTATATATATATATATATACACACACATATATATATATATATATATATATATATATATATATACACATATCACGTCTTTATTCATTTAGCCATGATGAACACCTAGGTTGTTTCAAATCTTGGCTATTGTGAATAATGCTGTAATGAATGTGGGAGTGCCAATATGTCTGTAAGATCCTGATTTCAATTTCCTTGGATTTATAGCCAGAAGTGGGATTCCTGTATCATATGGTAGTTCTGTTTTTCTTGTTTTGGGAGGGCAACCTTTATACTGTTGCCTATAGTGGCTATACCAACTTACATTCCCATCAATAGTGTACAAGTGTTCCCTTTTCTTCACACTGTTGCCAACATTTGTTATCTCTTGTCTTTTTGATGATAGCCATTCCAACAAGTGTGAGATGATATCTCATTGTGGTTTTGATTTGCATTCTCTGATGATTAATGATGTTGAGCCCCTTTTCATGTACCTGTTGGCCATTTGTGTGTGTCTTGTTTGGAAGATTGTCTATTTATTTCTTTTGCCTATTTTTGCAAGTCATTTATTCACTTATTTTGCTGTTGAGTTGCATGCATTCTTTATATGTTTTGGACACTAACCCCTTATTAAATATATGGTTTGTAAATATTTTCTCCCATCCTGAAGGGTGCCATTTTATTTTGCTGATTGTTTCTTTTGCTATGCAGAAGCTTTTTAGTCTGATGTAGTCTGACTTATTCATTTTTGCTTTTTTTGTTTGTGCTTTTGGTGTCATATCCAGGAAATCATACCAAGGCTATTTTCAAGGAGCTTTCTCCTTTTTTCTTCTAGTTTTATGGTTTCAGGTTTTTAGGTCTTTAATACATTTCAAGTTCATTTTTGTGAGTGGTGTAAGAGTTTCCCAATTTCATTCTATGTCATGTGGTTATCCAGTTTTCCCAGCACCATTTTTTGAAGAGACTGTCCTCTCCTCATTGAGTAGTTTTGGCTCCCTTGTCAAATATTACTTGAAAATATAAGCAGGGTTTATTTCTGGGCTCTTCAGTCTGTTACATTAGTCTATGTGTCTATTTTTACACGATTACCATACTGTTTTGAATATTATAGCTTTGTAATATAGCTTGAAACCAGGAAGTATGATACTTTTGACTTTATTATTCTTTTTCAGGGTTTCTTTGGCTATTCAGGTTCTTTTGTAGCTCCATATGAACTTTAGGATTGTTTTTGCCAACTCTGAAAAATGCCATTGGAATCTTGATAGGGATTGTATCCATAGATGGCTGTGGGTAATACGGACATTTTAACAATATTAACTTGTCCAAACCATGAACACAAAATATTTTTCCATTTGTTTGTATCTTCTTCAATGTCTTTTATAAAAGTCTTGTAGTACAGCTCTTTCATCTCCTTGGATAAATGTATTCTTAAGTATTTTATTATTTTTGATACTACTCTGAATGGTATAGTTTTCTTTATTTCTATTTGAGATATTCTGTTGTTAGTATATAGAAACCTAACTGTGTTCTATATGTTTATTTTGTATCCTGAAACTACTAAATTTTTCTATTAGTTCTAGCAGTTTCTCGGTGGAGTCTTTATTATTTTTTTCTATATAAGATCATATCACCTGTAAACAAAGGCCATTTTACTTCTTCCTTTCCTGTTTGGGCCTCTTTATTTCTTTTTCTTTCCTATTCTCTGTCTAGGACATCCAACACAGTGTTTAATTGGAGTGGTGAGAGTCAGCACTCTTGTCTTGTTTCTGATCTTAAAACTTTCAGCCTTTCACCATTGCGTATCATGTTGACTGTGGGTTTGTCACATATGACCTTTATTGTTTTAAGATATGTGCTTTGTATACTCAATTTGTTGAATGTTTTTATCATGAAAGGATATGGTATTTTATCAATTTTTTTTCTGCCTCTATTGAGATGAACATGTGATTCTTTTATCTTTAATTCCATTAATGTGTTGTATCGCTTTTATTGATCTGCTAATATAGAAACATCCTTGAACCCCAGGAACAGATCCCACTTGATTGTGGTGAGTGATCCTTGTAATGTACTGTTGAATTTGGTTTGCTAATATTTTGCTGAGAATTTTTGCATCTATATTTATCAGGGTTATTGTTCTATAATTTTCTTTTCTTATAGTTATCCTTATCTGGCTTTGGTATCAGGGTAATGATGGCCTTGTAAAATGAATTTGGGAGTATCCTCTCCTCTTCAATATTTTAGAAGAGTTTGAAAAAGATTGGCATTAATTCTTCTTTAAAATGTCTGATAGAATTCACCAGTGAACTCATCTGGTCCTGGACCTTTTTGTGTTAGGAGGTGTTTTTAATTACTAGTTCAGTCTCCTTACTCATAATTGATCTATTCAGATTTTCTGTTCACGATTCAGTCTTGGTAGGTGTATGTTTCTAGGACTGTATCCATTTCTTCTAGGTCATCCAGTTTATTGGCATATAATTGTTCATGGTATTCTCTCGTTATCCTTTGTATCTGTGTGGTATCAGTGGTAATGTCTCCTCTTTCATTTCTGATTTTATTTGAGTCTTCCCTATTTTTCTTAGTCTAGTGAAGTGTTTGTCCATTTTGTTTACCTTTAAAAAAACAGCTTAGTTTCATTTTTCTTTTCTTTGGGTTTCCACTCTGACCTTTTTTATTTCCTTACATCTGCTAACTTTGGGCTTAGTTCATTCTTTTCTAGTTCCTTGAGGTATAATGTGAGGTTGTTTGAGTTCTCTCTTGTTTCTTAATATAGATATTTATCACTAAAATCACCCCTCTTAGAACTGCTTTGAAGTGTCCTATAGGCTTTGATATATTGTGCTTCCATTTTCATTTGTTTCAAGATATTTCTTGATTTCCCTTTCAATTTCTTCTGTGATCCATTAGTTCTTCAGGATATTGTTTAATCTCCACTATTTGTAAATCTTCCAGCTTTTATTCTGTTCTTGATTTCTACTTTCATACCATTGCGGTCAGAAAAGATATTTGGTATGAATTGAATCTTCTTATATTTGCTAAGACCTATTTTGTAACCTGTCTTGTGATCTATCCTGGAGAATTTTTCATGTGCAGTTGAGATGAATGTGTATTCTGCTGCTTTTGGGTGGAATTTTTTGATTATGTATGTTACTTACATTTGGTCTAAAATGTGGTTCACATCCATTGTTTCCTTCTTTATTTTATGTCTGGATGATCTATCCAAGTTGAAAGTAGGATACAGGAATTCCCTACAATTATTGTATCATTTTCTATATCCCCTTTCAGATATGTTAGATGTGGGGTGAATATATATTTGATTGTTATATCTTGATAAATTGACCTGCTTATTATATAATGACCATTTTTTTCTCTTGTCACTGTTTTTGGCTTAAAGTCTATTTTATCTGCTGTAAGTATAACTACCTCTGCTCTCTTTTGGTTTCAACTTGTATGGCATGAAATATGTTTTGTCATCCCTTCACTTTGAGCCTATGTCTATAACTTAAAGCAGAAGTGTTTCTCTTGTATGCAGCATACAATTGGATCTTTTCTTTTTTTAATCGATCCAGTCACTCTATACCTTTTGACTGGAGAAGTCAATCCATTAACATTTAATTTTTAATAGGTAAGGATTTACTAATGCCATCTATCAATTGTCTTCTGGCTCTTCTGTAGTTCCATTTTCTTTCCTTTCTTGCTGCCTTCCTTTGTCAATTGATTTTTTCTTTTTATAGTGGTGTGATTCATTTCCTTTATCTTTTGTGTGTCTTTTGTAAATTTTTGCATTTTGGTTCCAGTGAGGTTTACATAAAACATATGTATAAAACAGTTTATTTTATGCTGATAACAATTTAACATTACCACATACACAGCGATACCAAAACAATCTATCCTTTTACCCCTCCCAGTTTATATTTCTGATGTCACCATTTACATCTTTTGTTTTACATATTTATTGGAGTATTATTGCTTTACAATGGTGTGCTAGTTTCTGCTTCATAACAAAGTGAATCAGTTATACATATACATATGTTCCCATATCTCTTCCCTCTTGCGTCTCCCTCCCTATCCCACTCCTCCAGGTGGTCACAAAGCACCGAGCTGATCTCCCTGTGCTATGCGGCTGCTTCCCACTAGCTATCTACCTTACATTTGGTAGTGTATATACGTCCATGCCACTCTCTCACTTTGTCACAGCTTACCCTTCCCCCTCCCCATATCCTCAAGTCCATTCTCTAGTAGGTCTGTGTCTTTATTCCTGTCTTTCCTCTAGGTTCTTCATGACATTTTTTTTCTTAAATTCCATATATATGTGTTAGCATACAGTATTTGTCTTTCTCTGTGGCACATATATACAATGGAATATTACTCAGCCTTAAACGAAATTGAGCTATTTGTAATAAGGTGGGTAGACCTAGAGTCTGTCGTTTAAATCTTTTTTATGTTTTGTATCCTTTAACAAATTGTTGAAGCTACAGCTATTTTTAACACTTTTGTTCTTTAAACTTTGTACTAGAGTTAAGTAGTAAATGCATCACCATATTACAGTATTTGGGTATTCACACTGGTAAATTCTGAATTTACCAGTGTGTTGTATATTTTCATATTACTAAATTACATCCTTTTGGTTCAGCTTGAAGAACTCCTTTTAGCATTTCATATAAGGCAGGATTAGTGGTGATGAATTCCCTCAGCTTTTGTTTATTAGGGAACATCGTTATTTGACCTTAAATTCTGAAGGACAGCTTTGCTGTGTAAAGTATTCTTGGTTGGCAGTTTCTTTCTTTTAGCATTTTATCTTATCCCATTCTCTCTTGGGCTACATAGTCTCTGCTGAGAAATCCTGATAGCTGATAGCTTTATGGATATTCCCTTGTATGAAAGATTATTCTTCTTGCTGCTTTTAAAATTCTCTCTTTGTCTTTGTTTTTATTCAGTTTATTATTATGTACTTTGGAGAAGATCATTTTGGATTGAAATTTTGAGGTAATCTGTTAGCTCCATGAACTTGCATGTCCAAATCTCTTCCCAAATTTGGGAAGTTCTTAGCCATTGTTTCTTTAAATAAGCCTTATGTCCCTTTCTCCCTTTCTTCTCCTCTGGGACTCCAACTATAGGTAAATGATATTTTTTGATGGGCTCCCCTAAGTCCTATAGGCTTTCTTCAGTCCTTTTAATTCTTTTTGCTCCTTTAACTGGATCAGGAGCCAGTTGCAGACACTCACAGTCATGAGGACTAGGGCAGGTGGCAAGGGCAGGGGCCAACTATGGGGTCACTGGCACCTGCAGAGGCCCTGGCTGTCAGTGTGCTCTCCTGTGGCTGTATACTCTCCACCCACTGTGCACACTGCAGTGGTTCGGGCTGGGGACATACAGGTGCACAGCTGGAGGTGTTCACTACAGATTGCTGTGATGATGCTGGCTGTTAACAGAAGGTGGGGTCTGCTCTGACCTGCAAGCAGTTGTGGGGACCCTAGCTATTAACGTGCTCACCCACTGCTGCACTCTCTCCCCTTGCATGTGCATGCTGCAGTGGATGCTGATGCCAGGCATCAGGCCAGTGGTATGCAGTTGCAGAGCTGGAGGCGTTAGCCACAAATATGAGCACAGTGGTGAGAGTCAGCTGGGATGGCCCAGGCTTGTGTCTTGCACTTGCACGAATGCAGAAGCCTGAGCTGGCTGCAAATGGGGCTCCCTGGCTTTGGAGGGTGGGGGTGGGGAGAGACTCAGGCAGCTGGTGCCAGTGATAGAAAATACCTGTGGGGGGAAAGCTGGCGAGATGTGCAGGGGGTCCATTGGCAGCTGTGCTGGCTGTTGGCTTCAACAGTGGCAAAATCTGCTAAGTTTGTTACAGAGCCAATCTCTGTGAACTGTGATCACTCCTGCTGCCTGTCTGCTAAGAATAGCCTCTGCTTTTCTTCCCTGTCCCAAGCTGACTCAATACGTCTCGGCTTTCCCAGTCTGTGTGAGGTGAAACCAAAATGGGACCTTGGGCAGTGCCCCACTAGGGTGGAGAAGCTGGTCATTCACCTCATTCTTCCTTTCCTGGCGAGAGGAGCTCCTAGCTGGGAAGTTCCTAAAGGCAAAACGAAGTTGTCTTCCTTCTCTTCTTGTGCAATTATTCTCAGGGTTTTTTTTTTGTTGTTGTTCCACAGTGTTGCTAAATCTTTCTAAGTGGGCTCTAGAGGAATTTTGGAGCTGTTTTTGTTCATGGATATTGGTCCAGTTGTTGACCTTTGTGGGTGCACATGGAAGCTGGGTTTTCCAATGTTGCTTTTTTTCCACCCTCCAAACTAATCCAAGAGATTAAGTTTTGAAATTCTTTTACGAATCCTTTGAAATGTTATATCTCTTAAATTTCTTATAACCACTCAAGGTTTTAAGTAAAAACTTTAATAAAATGATAATTAAAGCAAAATAAAACAGTTTCGTTAAGTATGTGTTCCTTTAGATTTTATTTTGGGGAGAAGTTGATTCATGATCACTGTTAGGGAAATGTGTACTGGATAAAATGGAAGTAAAGAAACTGAGTTGTGCCTCTGTGGTTCAAATACCCCTGACTTGAACTGTCTGCCTCATGGAACTGACAGATTTCTTCAGATACTTACTAATAGCACTTATCTTTCAAATTTTTACTTTGTAAACTACTTAAAGCAGAATTGCCATATTTGCCTCTCCAAATATAATGTAAATTTCCTGTAGATTAAAGAACAAGAAAAAAATAGACCAAAACCTACCTATCTCTGTGCCATGGTGATTAAAATAGTGCCTTGTACTTACTCTCAATATCACTTTCTTTGACAGTGATTAATTTATTTAAATAATTTGACTGAGAACTAGAAAATCAGGTTTAATTAATACCATTCTGGGTCTGATGGAGCCCTAGTTATTATTTAGTATCCTTCATTGACATCAAGATAGTTTAGATTAATTTATCCCATAATTTTTTATTGATTATCTACTATGTGCCAGATGCTCTTCTAGGCAATGTGGAATCAACACAACAACAAACAAGCAAATAAAAATAAAATAAAATACAATAAAAACCCATATATTTCTGCCCTTGTAGATTTTAAGGTAAGTCACATAGCGGGTTAGTGGGCTCCTGTGAAGGTAATTAAACTCTCCTGTGCTTCTATCTTTAAATTTGCCTTTTGAATTTTTCTCACATTCATTCCATTCATTACTTTTCTACTATTACTAACTTATTTCAGACCTTCATTTTAGTTGTTACCAAAATTATAAAATATTTTAATAGCAATTATTTTGTTTATATGTTCAAATGTTACCACTGTTTTCCAGAATAGTCTTCCTAAATCATGAATTTAATTATGTCTTCCACTTACTCAAAAAATCCTTGCCTATCTTTTTAATATTTAATTATCTGAATATGATGAGAGAAGAACAGTCCACAGTGCAAAAGCATGTGCTGTGGTGCCACAGAAGCAAACAGGGAAGGCTTTGCATCTGAGCGAAAGAGCAAGTCACTAGGCAACTCGGCATCTGTCATATCTGAAGGGAGAGGTGACATTCAAAAAGAGTAGGAAAGGACACAACAAGTATTCTTGCCTACTTCACTCTTTCATTCAGGCAGAATAAATAGACATTCAATTACCAATATGTGTTAATGCTTTCTGTAGTTTTTCACTAGATGATTTAACTCTATAACAGCAAGGATGTCAGTCTGTTTTTTGTGAGCCCAGTGGCTCTTCAGTAAACATTTATATGGTGGTAATGACATAAAAATAATATATTTTTTAATCAAGGTGCTTATCTTTTGGTGATTAGATTAGGTTTTGTGATAAAACTCAGCAGTTACCTATTCCACTTGAACAAATTAGATTCTAAAGTTCCTTGTGAGAACTTACTGTCAACTTTAAATGCTAGAGAATTTACATTTTCCAGCATTTAAAACCTCATTTTAATTCACTGTAATGCAGCACACACACACACACACACACACCCAACACACTCTTTAGCTTTTCATTAAAAATTCAGTACAAATTCTACCCATATTAAAGTCAGGAAACAGGCCAGATGAAAAGTTTTTAAAAAGTATTTAAAATTTTTAAATTATGAATAATTTTTAGGAATGAACATTTTCCTATCACACCAAAACCTTTGGGATGCTGAATCCTAACACACATGTTCCTTTCTTTGAGACACCGATTCAACTTTTCCCCATCAGTGAATGATGATTGGGAAAGAGATGGAAATTACACATACATATTGAACGTACAGGACTGGAGGGAAGGAGAAATGGTGTCCAATAAGAGAAGGAGTTGGCCAAGTGAGAGTCAGGGAGCCTCCGCCGGTATCAGCCAACTTTATAAATGGTGTCATTCTCACATACGTCTGTTCCAGGATTCCTCCAAGGGCTTGATCAGGGTGAAGGCAAACTCTTATGAGCCTCATTTGTTGAAAATGTAATGTTTCCAACCAGGCACCATAGTCTCCAAACATGAGGTTCTGTTATAAATATGACAGACCATAATGATACATTTCTTTCTCCCACTTTCCTGGCTTAAACAATTAAGCAGAAAACCAGCAGTATTTGTATACATGGAAGGACCTCCACATATTTTTGCATATGCCACATCCTTCCTGAGGTGGGCACACTAATATTCCAAAATCTCCCTTGGGTACCAGCCATCAGCATCACATCTCATTCTGGCAGTTATCTTTATGAGCATATAAATTATCTCAAAAGGCGCTTTTTGCTTTGTTTTGTTTAAGTCAGTGAAAGCTTATTAAAATAAAGCTCTCTATTTTTTAATCTCAAGTATTGATTATTAAGTTGGATCATTTGGACATTTCCTTCACAGTCTGAGGTTTTTCTCCACACGTTTTACATATATAGTCATTACTTTTCTGTCATTTCTCCACCTTCTGTCACTACTGTGGGTTTTCATTCCTTTTCATGGCCTCATCCAACTGTAAATAAAGAGATTTGTTGCTAATCAACAGAATAGATTCTCATTGTTTCTGCTTTTTTGCCTCTGCCCTCTCAAATATTTTTTTAAAGGTTAAATGTTGCATTCTAGAAACATCTTGAGCATATAGAAATATCCATGATGTGTAGTCATTCAGATCTGGTATTGGAACATTAACATTGAGAAATTAAGCATGCAAGAGTCAGGAAATTCCAAAGTTAAAATTCCCATAGCAACATTAATTTATTTACATTAGAAAGATAGAATTAAAAGTCCTCCATAGGTACCTTAACAGAGAACTGTTAATAAGGTATATGTACATTTTTACAATTAAAGATATATTGTGTGACACTCAGCATTTTACACAGTTTACAATTTCACAGTAATTATGCTTTATAAAATAAGGAGTGGAAACATTGAGACATATTTCACTCACTGTCATACACTGACTTGATACTTACATATCATGTACCTGATTTAGAAAAGCTTTTCTACTTTCATTCTAATATTAACCTCTCTTAACTCATCTAATCATTATGTAAAAATTCCTCCACACATAGCGTTTAACTTAGACTGAGATTTGGCTAGTTTATCAAGCCATCTGCTCATATTTATTTCAGTAGCATATTTCATAGAGGAAATTGCTATACCTATTTTTCCTTTGAAAAGTTTTCAGACATTCAAAAATGGTCTAATAATTATTTAAACTAAGAATACTCTTCAAAATGCTTTCATTTTAATATTTTGTCTTTGAAAATTTGTGCAATAAGATGTTTACTGTTGCTTTATTCTTCCTGAATGGTTTATTAATATAATATAACATATGCAAGTATTTATGCCTATTTATACATATTTTTAGGTATAAAATTTATTATATATATTATTATACATTATATTTATATATTATATATAATATGTTTATACCTATAAATACATAATATATATACTCCCAAGCCTGTGGTATAGCTAACATATTCTTTTTTTTTATAAGGAAGTTCAAAAATATGCACTGAATGGTCTTCAATCAATTATTATCATTTTACTTGGCTTCATAAAAGAGAAATTTTGTTCAGCAAGGTAAGAAATACTACAATTTCTTTTTTTTGTTTGGTCATTTGAGTTTTTAACTTTTAAAAATTCATCACATCCTTATAAGTCTTTATAGTTTAACATGTATGTTTTCCTCCCTCACATCACTATCAGAATTTTCTAATGGAATTTATTAATTTGACTCATCACAATTTATTTATACTTTTTTATTTCAAAATTTACTCATGACTTAGTAAAAAATTATCAAAAAATTGGGTTTGTTTATAAACTCACACCATTTCATCATTCATTTTATTGCCCTATTGACATGGTATGATTTGGTTTTAAATATTTAAAGTAGATCATGACAACAGGTAGGTCAGTTCATCACTCTTCTCTCCTTTGCTCCAACTTAACAAGTTTATTCATGTTCAGAATAAAATTTAATATTCTTGCCTGCTTACATCCTCTTATAAAATTTAGTATTATTTTATGTAATTCCTTTAAAATTCTGTTGGGATTTTAATTTGAAATATGTTAAATTTATAAATTATCTTGGTGAGAACACATAATTCTATAATGCGTATTTCTAGCTAAGATCAGAGTATGTCTATTCCTTTACTAACAATTTATTTAAAATTTTTCTATTAGAATTTGTAAATTTCTTCATTTGCTCTAACCCAGTTCTTATGAAGTTTATATCTAAATAGAAGACAAATGCTTGCTGATGCTAATGAAAACTTTTTTCAATATTTTCAATTGCTAGTATATAAGGATGATATTTAGCTTCATGTATTAGTCAAATATCCATGCTCCTTTTAAAGCTACTTCATTAATTCATTTAGTTTTTTGTTTAGCTCATCAATCTTCTTGTTATAGAGGCTGTTTCTGAAGGAATTATTATCAGAATACCATGGTATTAATATGGTATTTTTAAAATGAAGCTGTAGAACAGAGGAAATCATTCCATGTGGTTGCTAAAACTCAATACTTAAAGTGAGTCAAAGTGAGCAAATAGCAGAGTGGTATAAGTATTAGGGTGTTGTTATTAATATACTTTCCATTATTAATATCTATCGAATGTTATTTTGTGGTATAGAAAGGAAATTAGAAAATAGTAGATTTCACACTTTTTTGCATTCCTTTCAACATATTGTACACATTTGTGGAAGTCACAGCAAACCATCTTTAGGGCTATAGATGGTTTTGGAGTCTATTATAATGTTGCAACATAAATAACACCTAAAATTGAATCTTTGTGAAAAGCATGCAGAGTAGAAAAATTAGAATGCTAATGCAAGAGCCTATGTTGCTTTCCCTAGAGACTATGCATATAGAATATACATGCAGTTATCTTAAAATTGTGGTGGGCATTTTCTCTAAAAGTTAAACTCTCTCAAGTCTTTTTGTTTTGGTTGGTTGAGTTGGGGTTTTTTTGTTTGTTTTTGTTTTGGTCAGGGAAGGTAATGATTTATACCTATTTTAATAGTACCTATTATTTAACCTATTACATTGACCAGTTTTTGGTAAATTTTTGTCATAGTTGCAAAGTTAAGTTGCTGAGCGACTGATTGGTCTATGGATCTACTTAAGTTGTTTGCTTTTGCTCTTGATTATGATTCACACTTTTTTGCTATTTGACATGTGTATTAAATTTTATTTCATATACTGGGCATTGTAGATGATACTTTATAGAGACTCTGGAATTTGTTACCTTTCTCCAAATAGTGTTTAGTTTTGCCCAAGTAGGGAATGAAATTACTGGATTACCATGATCTTGTGGAGGTTAGGTTTTCAACTTTTGGGGGGTACGTGTGTCCTTAATCCTAGATCATATCCCTTAGCTAAAAATATGTGTCTAGTTCCTAAGGCATAGCTATTCTAGAGTTTCAGTGGAAAATGTGTGTTTCCTAAGCCACTCTAACTCAGCAGGACTCCAAATTATGCATTCTCAACACCTCATGGTTGTTTAATTTTCTATTCAAGTGAGTTAACCTTCCAAATATTGCTTTCTGTGAAATTTTTTGGATTTTTGTCTTGTGCACAAGCATTTTGGAAATCACCCAAGGATTTGAGTGATATTTCCATGGGGGTTTGGAGGCTCTTCTCAACAGTGGCTCCCTCTAGCCTTCCAGGCAGTTCAGAAGTCTGACTTCTAAAGCCTTAGCTCTGTAAGGCTGCCATTTCTCTGCTTGGGACTTGACCCCTGTGTTCCCTGTAAACTGGGTAATGCCCTTTGTGAGAAATCTGGTTAGATGTTGAGCTCACCTACTGGGCAGTACTTTTTTGAGTTGCTCTATTCCCTTTAATGCCTGTTTGACTTTGGTGACTGTCTAGAGACTTCAGTCATTTTTATCTTTTTATTTATTTATTTTTCCCTCTCTTCACCACCACTCTAAGTTTATGATGATTATTGGTAAGTAATCTTTTTTCTTTAAAATAGCATTCTACTTTTGTTTGATTGAAAATCTTCTCAGATCTTTTGAAGATTAACAATTAGACTCTTCTATGTTCTCTTTTTTCCTCAATTATTTCTCATCCAATCAGCACTGGGTTTAAAATTATTGTCTTGATATTTTTCTTTCATGTTATTGTCAGCAGTAAATGTGATTTGCACCCTATCCAGTCACTCTTCACCAGGTTATAATTTTACCATTCTCTAGTTGATGATTATGTTGGCCACTAACAGTTCACAGCTTACAGTTGCCTTCTCTTTGGGAGAATTGCCCTAGCCACCTTGCCTGGGAAATCATATTTCTTCTCTGGGCAGACTGCAGATAATGGCTGACTGATGCAAGGGTAACAAAAGACCCCTTTCGTTAAAGTGTGGACAATTCTGCAATGTAATTTATTCTCCATAGCCCTCGTGTTATGCTCCCAAAGCTGAACTTTCCTGAGAAAACATATTTACTTAGCTCTTTACCCCTCCTTATCCTGTTTTCCTCATTCATTTAGAGGGTTTCTTATCACTCCCTAAAAACCACTTGTGCATAATCTCTATATCAGGTTTTGTTTCTAGGGAAGCCAAGACACAAGACATTGACTTTCCGTAAATATTTATAATCCTTGTACATTAATTCTTCTTTAAGAGAAAGTCATTGAACAATGGACTGGGAATTCTGTGCACTTGAAATGGGCTTGTCAGCTAGCAGGATTTAGCTGTTGATATTTCATACCCCAATATAGAATCTGGAGTGATTACTAAAAGGTGAGAAGGCTTTAGTCATTTGAAAGTTGTTCCACTGTATATAAAGATGTAATGATTTTTTTTCTGAGTATCTACATTGTGCCTTAGCATGTTTCTTTTTTTTTCTTTTCTTTTTAAAAATTTATTCTATTTGGTGGTCATTGAATATCTTGAATCTGTAAATTTATGTCTTTCTCCAAATTTAAAAAGTTTTTAGTCCTTAATCATTCAATATTTTTTTTCTGTTTCAATCTCTCTCCTCTCTTTCTGAGGCTCCAATACCAAATCAATGAGACTCTGTTCATATATTTTTTAATAGAAACAGTTGTGCTTGAGGTATCAGTGCCCAGTAGAGATGCTGTGTGGAGCCTTTGCCTGACAACTGTATGTCAAATATAGCAAAGCTAATGCCATCCTCTGTAGATACTATTCTCCTTTTGAGAAAAAATAATTAAAAACAAAATATAAAAACAAACAAACAAGCCCACAAACTTCTCTTACTACTGAAGTTTAGTAGAAACTAAACACTTAAACATGGGCCATCAAGTGCCTGTGAGATCTGAGAGACTCATCATGAAATGCATGTGGTTTGACCCACAGAGCCATACAGTTGGGTGTGCCAGTGGGTGACGTATGAGATTGGGTTTGAGCAGAACCTGAAGCCATTATGTCCTGTGAGCAAGTATGTTCCCTACTTTGTTCCCACCATTTCTCCTTCTGCTTTACGGGCTCCTGTCTTTCAATGTAGAACTATAGCTTAATGGCAAGTTTCCCTATGACTAATTGACTGAAAAAGAAAAAATTCAGTTGTGGTTTAGTGGTGGTTCTGCATGATTATGCTGGCTCCACCCTAAATTGGATAAATCTAGCACTGTTGCTTCAAGGATGGTCTTGGACGAAGTAGTAAAAGAAATTTCTTAGAATGGCAGAACTTTGCGAAATGCATCTGTTGTTTATTTTATGTGTAATGAGAGAAGGCCAGAGATACAAATTTTCAGTGATTTATTGTCAGTAGATAATGATTTGGCTGGATGTTTAGAGACAAAAAAAGAGCACAGTTTTGAAAACTGGTGACAAGGTAGTCTGAGGAAGATGACTATCAATGATCTTCTTCAAACAGACAAAGAGTGTAAAAGTATTCTATTCCATTGAACAAAATACTCATCAGAGAGCAAATTCAGCTGAAAAGAGTCTTAGTAATAAGGTGGTTAAAATGACCTGTTCCATGGATGTCAGTCTGCCTCTTGCCTCAGCCTCCCTTATTCTTGCCTAATAAATAGTCTTATTAAGCAAGCTTATTGCTTGAGCTTATCACATGGGCTCAGGAACATGGATTTTTACCCAAGGCCAAAAAACCCCTGGACATTATGAGTGCCCATTTGCCCAAGAGAGTCCAACAATGACTCTATGATATAACAGGTTGATGACATTGGAGCACCTCAATGATAAAAGAGACAGTGGTTTGTTCTCACTTAAATAGACAATTACTATGAATATGGATATACCCTTCCTTCTAATAGTACTTCTAACAAAATTATCAATTACTTATAAAATGTCTTGTGTATCATCATGGTAATCCACAGAGCATTGCTTCTGACCAGGGAACTTATTTAAAAGCAAATGAATTTTAGAAATGGGCTCATGCTCCTGTAATTCATTGGTTTATGCTCCTCATTGCTTGAAGCATCTGGACTGATAGAATTGTTTAATGGCTTTTTGAAGACTCATGTATGGCTTCAGGTGAAAAGCAATACTTTGGTTGGGATAATGTCCTTTAAAATGTGGCATATCCTCTGAATGAGTAACCAATATGTGGCACTTTTTTTTCATAACCAGGGTTTATGGCTTCAGGGATCATGGTATAGCAAAGGGAGCTCTTCTCTCGCAGTTACCCATAAAGATTCTATAACAAAAATTTTGCTTCCTGGGTCTGTACCCTGGGGCTCCACTAGTTCCTGGGTCTTAGTTTTCAAGGGAGGACTGCATTCACAGGGGCAAAGCAATGGTTCCACTCAGTTAGACGTTGAAACTGCCACACAGCTACTTTGGGTTAATTATGCCACTGAACCAATAGACAAAAAAGGAAGTTAGTTTATGGAAGAGGCTATCCTGACTATCAAGGTTAAAATGAGTTGTTAGTGTGCCCAACTTAATTCTGGTGACAGAGAGGAGTGTATCTGAAATGCAAGGGGTCTTTTGGGGAACCTCCTAGTGCATTCATATCATGTGATAAATTTCAACAGGAAAATAAAACAACTAGATACAGACAAGACTGTTGCTGGCACAGACTCTTCAGGAATGATGGTTTGGATGGATGCACCAAGCAATGAACCATGAATAGATTAGGGGCTTGCTAAGGGTAAAGGGAAGAAGAATGTTTTAAATAGCAGTTATGACCACCTGACTAGCTGTAGTAAAAAATGCTTTATAGTTATATTTTCCTTCACTTTGATGGGAATTTGTATGCGTGTATTACCCAGTTCTTTTTTTTTATTACTCCTCCGCTATCTACATAAGATGTGTTAAGAACAATTAACCTTCATCACAATATTTGAGTTATAGAATATGAAAGGAGGAGTGTAACTCAACTAGAAGAAGATGGATAAAGTGAGACTCTATGTAGTCTCTTTTGCCTAAGTGTTAGCATACCTTATTTGTAAGATGGAGAATTGCATAAATTTAAGTGGAAGCATAATTTTGATGATATCTTTTTTGGATGATTATATGTGCTTAAAAGATGATTATAAGAATACCAAGTTGGCATGGCTAGGTTGTGTGGTATGGATTAGAGTTAGCATGCCTGAAGTTTGGAAGGTAGAAGTAAAGCAGTGGCCATTATTCTCAGAAGGTTGTATGGTCAGATAAGTATCAGACAGACTTCTGTGGGTCCCAGTTTGTCTTCTGTTCATTGTCCAATTTGTTTTCCCAAACACTGGCCCTTCTAACACTGGCCAAGACCCATCACCAAATGACTGACTGTGGATTCACAGAGACAGGAGTTTCCATAAGCTGCTCCGATCTCCCATTTGTGTCTCCAGTCTAGTGCCTGGATATGCTTAGTGTGTTGGGTTTACCTGCAAACTCCTGCCTTACCACCCGTGCTAGCATTTCAGGCAGTTTGATCAGTAATTCTTTCTTTCATTATACGTCAACTTCTCTAGACTTTCGCTTTCCTAGGACCTCAATATTTGTATAAGATATACTTCCTATAATAAATCTCTATTCGCCATTGGTCATAGTTGCTCTACTTTCCTGATTAGACCTTAACTAATATATTCAGTGACATCACTTTAATCTCTAGTTAATTTTGCTTCATTCATAGAAATAAATCTGATCTCCTTAAAAATTTATCTTATTCCTTCATAATTTGATTTTTAATGTCATTTTTAACTTCATATATTTTATTGTGTATCTGAAATCCTATTATCTAAAGTCATCAGTATGCATGCAATTGCCTTCTAATAGGTTATGTCAAAGAACAGCATTGTACGCCACACTAACTAAGAAAGTCAGTCTTCAAGGCACCAAGATATATTCCCCACCCCAGGTCTTTCTGCAGGTGATAGCTCATTGTACTTGCAGGGAATTAGACATGGGCTCTTTGAGAGGTTGCTTTGAATTGTCTTAAATAAAGTTTTAAGCCGGAATTTACTAGAAAATTCTTGGAGTAGATTGAGTTGTCATTGATTTTAAGCTTAATTCTCATTGCTATACAGCAAGGTATGGTGTTTAACAAAAATCTGGTAACAGTTATTAAAAAAAATAAAATTCATTCATATACATGCCATACTTTGTTGAACTCCTTAAACATGGAAAGCTAAACTTAACAAGTCAAGCTTAAGTCTCATCCTTTTCATCTCAATGGCCTCTACATGAGTTCTCTTTCCTCATATTTTCACAAAACACCAGAAATGATCTTCTCCTTCCAGTGTTCCATCTTTCTACAGGGGCAAATGTGATTTTTCCTGTCCCCTTTAAATGTCTTCCTGCTGTCAGAGAATAACATACAAATCATTAGTATGATTTGTCCCACACCACCTTAAAATTTATCTCTTGTCATACCATCCTCTCCCATACACATGGAATTAAAAAGCCATAAGAAATTACCTAACTTACTGTGTCAGGCTTTTCCCACCTGTCTGTTTGTGAACCTGCTTTTCTGTTTTGGGCTTCCTAGAAAATCCTACTCATTTTTGGCTAAAACATCACTTCCAAGGGGCTTTTCTTAATCTCCCATATTATGATTTATAAATATCTTGTGACAAGGATTATGATAATTTATATATATTTATAATAAATTATAATAAATAATAAAATGTTGCAATTATTTGTGTATAAATCTGTCTCCCCCACTGGAGTGTCTCCCTCACTGGCTTTAAACTCCTTGAGGAGAGGAGCCAGGTCATTGAAACTTATATCTCCAGTGGCTGACATGGATGTCTCATGCTTAAGTGCTCCGTAAATATTCAGTCAGCAACACGTGTGCTACAGTTTGGTGATGAATTATTGAAATACTCTGACTATAAAATCTTTACAAATACATCTGTCCCTTAATTATATGGACATTAGTTATATAGTTTAGTAGTGGTACTTAAAGAAGTGTTAAAATTGGCCTAGATACTTTATGGAGTTCAGAATCACAATAGGCATGGGACAGAAATTAATCTAGTAAAATTACCTGTATGATAGTTATATACTCTCTTGAGCTTTTTTCTTAATTGTTTATTTTTTTCCCAATAATAAAATTGAATATGCATGTCAGGATATAAAGGAGATATAACTAAAGACCCGCATTTGCAAGAAGATGATACATTTTAGTAATTACTAAAGTTAACGGCAATATGAAAGCAGGGCTGCTTTTTCCAGAGAAAAATATTTTACTAATGGTACAAGCATAACAGCTTCTAAAGTTAAAAATGAGCTTGAAACTTTTGAACTCATTATCTTAAAATCTCCTTTAGCTCTGGAATAATATAACTTTCTAAAAGCCATTTCTAGGATAAGTTTAGAAGCAGAGCAAGAGATTCAAATAAATATTTTTGTACATTTGCACAGATCAAGCTTCCACTTCAGTGGAAGAGACATTCTAAAATGACCTCTCCATCTATCATTTATCAGCCATTTAACAACTCGGTGGTTTGTATTTTTAAAACTCCAAATTCCAATAATTTGATAAATTTGGAATCCACATGTTTCTGTCAACAATGAAACATTCTGTTTGAGAACACTCTCCTCACAAAGTAAAGTATAAATTTCCTTAATAGTTGGGTGCATATTAGTAATCCTGCAAATTCTGCCTAAAGTTTATCCAAACGTGGAGTCATAGAGTTTTTATAACTGAAAAGACCTCCCCAAATCATCTTTAAACAAAACTGCAAAAAATATTTTGGCTTCATCTTTAATTAGAGTCAAGCCTTTTCCCCACAGGACAAGCACCTCATTAAAACACATTTCCAAACAATGTATATGATTCTTTGACAATCTGGATCTCCCAGGTGCTTTTCAGCTTACTGGGGAATCTGCTGATTGGCGATCACTTTGAAGACAGTTCAGACGTAGATTTATTTAGAGGCCTGGAAAAAAATCCCTCCCAAATGAAGAGAATTCCTATAGGACTTCTTAGAGTTTTTGAAGTGCCCTAAGGAGCTGCCTGGACAGGCAGGAGAAGTGAATTCCAATACAGATGTGCAGCTAATCATTTGTATGATCTTAGACAATTCCCCCAAACTCCATTTGCTTTATTTCATTGGAAAACTAAGTATGTGTGGTAATAGGGATGTGGAAGAGTTGACAAGATTATCTCTTAAATAACTTCTAAGAAACTCTTAATACATAATTCTGGTACTGTGTGTTCATGAATTTATTGGTCTCCAGGATTACGTCAAATAAAATACCTGAATTACCATGGGTTTCCATGTCTGTCCTACATTTAGATATTCTCTTTTGAAAAATGGAATCCTACACCTCTCCCTCCCCCCACAAATATACTCCTTAAAAAATAATACCTTGAGAGGATTCTTAATTCTGTCCCACCATGAAGTATATGAAACCTCAGGTCATCTATATACAAGAGCATGGTCTGGAACTGAAAAACAGTGTTACAAACTCATCAATGTGCATTCCTGGTTTCTCTATTTCCTTCTTCCTTTTCTAAGTTGTTTTGTTTCTTTGGCTGTTGGTTTTGGAGGAGAGGTGGAGCATTGTTATTAACATTTACTTTGCAACTTTTAGAGTTGCTCACGCAGCCAGGTTTTATTTCAGGCTACGCTCAATATTTTGTTTGAAGAACACTTTCACTCGAGTTCCAAGTGAATACACATTTTCAAAGAAGAAATTCGTAAATTCTCTTGGGGGTTCTTTTACTTCAAGACAGTTCTCACCCTTCTGTAACACCTATAATACATAAGTAAGGGTATAGAAAATATTTGTAACACTATATCAGAGGAAAATATGTACTACAATGAGGAATTTTGAGACAAATCCTAAACGAGGGAGTTGGCAAATGCATTATTCCTTCCTTTCTTTCACATCCCTCAACTCTTTTAAGAACCAGGGATTTTAGTTTTTATTCTGAGCTGTCCTTTATTGTGTCATATCATTCCAGGTCTCTCTTTCCAGGCAATACCTAGTGCTGCATTTATATATTTTTGATTGTCCCTACCTCAATTCAAATCCATCTTCTTATATATTATTATTTAGGATCTCTGATTTTTCCACAGAAATCACACTTACAAAAAAATCTTATAAACTATTCTTTATGATGTCTGATATTTAAAAATCATTTTACAGTATCATCTGAAACACATTTTACACAATATCAACAGTACCAGTCTAATTCTACATATGATGAAGATCACTCAGGTAGATAAAAACATCTCAAAATTTTCTTTCTTTATAGTTTCTCGTTTTAAGGTGATGTTTGAACATGAGCATTAATAAAATAAAACACTGAATTAGCCAGAAATTCCTGACAATCAAGAAAGCTGTTTGGAGAAGTGAAAAAGAGAATAACATTTTAGCCAGATTTCAAGGATTTGCATGTAGATCTAATCTTTCATTAGCTGTGTGTCCTTGAGAAAATTGTACATCTTTTCTGGGTATGGCAGTTTACTCATCTTTAAAATGGGATACTAAAATTACCTGTGTCTTAGACTTATTTTGAAAGTAAAATAAGAAATTATGTGATTTACTTAAAGTTTAATAACACATTGTACATACTCAGTAAACAGTAATTGTTATTATTGTATTTTAAAAATTCCGTGTAATATAAATAGTTGGAAATATTTGGAATGTTTGGAAATAATTGGAAAATAATAAATCAGAAAATCTCTAGCAGCTCATTACTCTAGTTAATCATGTATCTGAATGATTTAAAAAATTAAATATCTTCAAAAGCAGTATATATACACCAAGTGATATACTGGGGTTCCTTTCTTTGCCTTGTTTTTTTTTTTTTTTTTTTTTTGCGGTACGCGGGCCCAGCGGCCATGGCTCATGGGCCCAGCCACTCCGCGGCATGTGGTATCTTCCCGGACTGGGGCACGAACCCGTGTCCCCTGCATCGGCAGGCAGACTCTCAACCACTGTGCCACCAGGGAAGCCCAGCCTTGGTTTTGTTTTGTCTAATTTACAATTACTCAGACCATTTTAAAAAACTCTTTTTCTCTGATATAGATAGATCTGTCCGTCTGTCTGTTCAATGTGAATTGCAAAAGAGAAATAAACAAACCTAAAATGATTACAGTAGCCAAATGTAGATTATCTTTGTTATTGTAGCAATGTTGCATTAGATAACAATCAAATTATTATAAACAGTTTATGTAAACTTTGTATATCAACTATTTGGTCTTCAAAGTATGTGCAAGCCAGGATCTTAAGTTGCAAGGTATCTGTGCACCCATATTTTCCCAAACAGAGCTCATGTGTGATCACTCTAAATTGGAATTCTCCTTTTAGGTTTCTTCCTCATTTCCTGAAAACTGACAGAAAAAGATTTATTTTTTTATATACTGGATTAGTCAAACAACAGACTCCTTAGAATTCTGAGCGATATTTGAACTCAGGGAAATCACTGCTAAGTCCCAATTAATCCAATTGTGATCAAATACATCAAAGACTTTATGAAGTACTCTGCTTCAAAGCATATTATTCATTGTCATTTTCTTCCTTCAAACTTCTTGACTCAAGTGAATATTATTATGAAGAGATATTCTTATTTCAATTAACCTCTTCACAAAAGGTTAATAGAGATTATGTGAATTAAAAAATGTATCTGAGAAATTACTAGTACCAAAGAAGAAATACTGATTACAAAGCATACAGTAAAGCTCTAAGAAAATGAAAAACCTAGGGGTGAAACAGGAATAAAGACACAGACTTACTAGAGAATGGACTTGAGGCTATGGGGAGGGGGAAGGGTAAACGGTGACAAAGCGATAAAGAGGCATGGACATATATACACTACCAAACGTAAGGTAGATAGCTAGTGGGAAGCAGCCGCATAGCACAGGGAGATCAGCTCGGTGCTTTGTGACCGCCTGGAGGGGTGGGATAGGGAGGGTGGGAGGGAGGGAGACGCAAGCGGGAAGAGATATGGGAATATATGTATATATATAACTGATTCATTTTGTTGTGAAGCTGAAACTAACATACCATTGTAAAGCAATTATACTCCAATAAAGATGTTAAAAAAAAAATACATTTACTGAAGATTTTATGTGAAAAGAGAATTTTAATTTCTGATGAAAAGATAAGTGGCTTTTTTTCTTCCCTAGGAAAGAAACTTGAAAGTCTACATGCACACTGGCTTTAGGAAATTGTACCTTCCTTAGATGCAAGGAGAATGTTTCAATGTTTAAACACTTTTGTATGTTTGAATATAAAATGTCAAGTGACATATAAAAATAGCATATTATAAATAAAACCTAAATGCTGATAGATATGACGTTTGGAGAGTCATTCTGAGACTCTGTTATGGTAATAAACTAAGATTAATTTTGAAGTTGCTTTATAAATTACAATTGACTTTAGAGTGATAATTTTGTTTTCATTTAAAAGAAGAAAGAATAAATAACTTTTAAATTGTGATTAAAAATTATAAATGAAGAATTTAGTAAAAGACATACATTAGAGAAGACTTAATGAGGACCTAGAAGGCTTTGCACCTGCTCTGCCACTTCCTTGTAATGAGACCTTGAACTGAGCACTTAATTTTCTGCTCTCTTAATCTATCAACTAAAACAGTGATTCTAAGTTATCTCTAAATTGAGCTTCAATGTTAATAAAGCAAGAACTAAAAACTTCTATGGAGGAAAAAATTGATAACTCGATTACTTGTTAATACAGTCAATCCAGCAGCACCATTTTCACACAGCCTTCATACAAATAAAAAGACATTTAATACACAGTGCATGCTCTCCATATATTTTTTAATTTGCTTGCAGTTTTGTTTGTTTGCTTTGTACTTCTTTTCTGCCACACTCCCAAGTGGGTCTGTGAAAACCTCTTCAGAATAAACCCCTACGTATTACATAAAGCACATCATTAAAATACGAGTTCATATGGAAAGAACACTAGAGAAAAAAAGGCAGTATGTTGACAATACTTGTCAATATGCTTGCTGTGAATAAGCTTTTAGATATCTGGCAGTCAAGGCAAAGTGGGGTCTGTGATGTTACATTGCTCTCATTATAAAGGAAGAAACAAGATTATTTCCCAGGGAAGAAAATCTTTTCTTGAGAGTAAGTCCAATAGAAGCTTCCCTCGAGGATACTCAAGAGAGAGCTCTAAGAGACATATTAGACAGTTTCCCCACAGTTTTATAACCATGTAGAAGTATGTAGCAAAGAGCTGGAATTGTAGCATTTTTCAATGATATTTTAGGACAATGTGTTAGAAAAAGTTTTAGTGAAAATTATGCTACATGAAATTCAGGTAATATGGCCTAAGAATGTAACAAAATTCCTGGTGCCCAAATAATCCTTCAAATAAAACTAGAGTAGTTAAAGGTATAAAAACAAATAATATTCCTTTTGTCATCTCCCTAAATAATTCTCTTGGCCAGATTTTAGATAACTATGTAGCATAGTTTACTGAGGGCCCAAAGAACTGTGCTGATGATTTAAGATTATTTCCTAAGCTTTAGAAAACCAAAGTTGGAACTCTGTCTTGGAAAATTGAGAAGTATAACTTGATTATACGTGGAATGGAAGAGTATTCCATCTTACTTTAGGAGCAGACCTCAGAAAAACTGCAACCAAAGTTATAATTTTGCTGAAGAAATAGATTTCTTTTTTTTTTTTTTAGCAATGTTTAAGATGAAATTTTTTTATCTTTTACTTTATTCAAATAAATTACACTTATGGTATTCCAATATAAAATCATCCTAGCATTCTTTTTTTTTTTTAACATCTTTATTGGGGTATAATTGCTTTACAATGGTGTGTTAGTTTCTGCTTTATAACAAAGTGAATCAGTTATACATATACATATGTTCCCATATGTCTTCCCTCTTGTGTCTCCCTCCCTCCCACCCTCCCTATCCCACCCCTCCAGGCTGTCACAAAGCACCGAGCCAATATCCCTGTGCCATGCGGCTGCTTCCCACTAGCTATCTACCTTACTACGTTTGTTAGTGTGTATATGTCCATGACTCTCTCTCGCCCTGTCACAGCTCACCCTTCCCTCTCCCCATAACCTCAAGTCCATTCTCTAGTAGGTCTGTGTCTTTATTCCTGCCTTACCCCTAGGTTCTTCATGACTTTTTTTTTCTTAAATTCCATATATATGTGTTAGCATACGGTATTTGTCTTTTTCTTTCTGACTTACTTCACTCTGTATGACAGACTCTAGGTCTATCCACCTCATTACAAATAGCTCAATTTCGTTTCTTTTTATGGCTGAGTAATATTCCATTGTATATATGTGCCACATCTTCTTTATCCATTCATCTGATGATGGGCACTTAGGTTGTTTCCATCTCCGGGCTATTGTAAATAGAGCTGCAATGAACATTTTGGTACATGACTCTTTTTGAATTTTGATGTTCATCAGAAATTCCCAAAGTCCTCATCATGAAACCTGCAAAGCTTATTTTTTTCTCAAAAAGTGCACAGGGAAAATACTTTGAATCTCCTACCATAGCCAAAGGCAAATATGAGTAATTCTCCTGGGGAGTATCTTTCATGTTATCCTCTTCCTTTCTTCTTAACAAGGGTCAATAGTTGACTAATTAGACTTGAGACCTGATGTGAAGTTTTATACACCAGGATCCAACCTTACATTATGGAAAAAGTTAATGTGAAAATTTTGGGACTGTATTCGAGGGAAAAAAGAAAAAGGCTTTAACTTTCTTTTAGGGCACATGCCTACCTTCTCTACCACCAAACACCAGAATTAGAATCCGACAAATGGGCAGTCATTTCTCAGCTCATTTAGGTATTAAAATAATTTAGTCAGTGTAGGTCAAATTTATGACCATGGCTTAGATATTTATCTGAATCAAAATGAAGAAAAAAGTGAATGGAATAGTAGATTATGAACTTCAGAGTAAACAGATTTCTGTTGCTCTTTCCTCTGCTAACTTTTCTTGATCCCACTAAGGGATCAGCGAAAAATTCCAAATCTTTCCTATAGGATACAAAGACACATTTAGATGAAAATATGAGGTGTCAAGGACTGAGTATGGGTTATGAAGAGTACAGCAATTCAAATATGAAGGAATATATCGCATTCAGTATAAATTCTTCCAAATATTATAGCAAGGATTGGCAAACTTTTTCTGTGAAGGTATAAATTGCCAATATTTAGGCTCTGTGGGCCATGAGGTCTCTGGTCTAACTGCTCACCTTTGAAATTGTAGGTCAAAAGTAATTCTAGATAATACGTAAAGGAATGGCCACAACTGTGTTCCAGTAAAACGTTACTTGCACAAACAGGTGGCAGCTGGATTTGAGCCATACTTGGCTGACACCTGAGAAGGCGTATCAGCAGATTGCTTTGTTTTGTCAGCTTGCTTTTGGCTTTGCTTTTGGCCTCCCTCGTTTCTTATTCTTACTTCTAGGGGGTTACCCTTTCTATCTAGCAAGACCTACTCATATGAGATAGTAACCAACCAACCCAAGGAAATACATTTTCCTTAGGGATTCAAAGGTGACAAAGAGGGGAAATGACACCAGAGGGGTGAAACGATGCAGTTGGACCACTAGACAAGTTGTGATATCCTTACATTAGGTCCCATCATTGAAAACTAACCAGAAACTCAATATGCAGTTGGTGGGTCTCCTTTTCCTCCTTCTTCTGTATAGCAGCTTTATTGAAATATAATTCACATATCTTCAAATCTACCCTTTTAAAATGTACAATTTAGTGGTTTTTAGTATATTCACAGAGTTATGCAACCATGACCTCTTTCTAATTTTAGAAATCCTCAAAAGAAACCATCGTATTTATCTTTTTACTTTGAAATTTGCGTCATACACAGATGATACTTTAATTTTATTAGCACTTATTTTACTTAATCCCCTATTCACCACTGTTTTGAGATTTAGATTTAACAAGGGCCTGAGACAGTTAATATGTGAGAACTCACATGCTTGCAATTATATTTTTAAAACATAGGTTTTGAATGCACTAATAATAGGTATTTTAAGTCCTGACTGTATATTATTGCATAATTCAGGAACTATTTGCAATCTTGTTCCTGATTTTCACTGACCAATTATGGCAGATTTTTCAGGCATAGCTTTAGAATTGACACTTCAGATTGAAACTCAACCTGAGAATCGACTACTTTTTATGGATTATTTTTCTTAATGAGTACATTGATCCCACATTAAAATATTATGTAAGCACATGACTTCTAACACCAGTTTATTTTCATTGAGCTTACTAAAAGTCCTCAGGGAAAGTAGAAGGGAATTAAACATTGTATAATGACAATAAAGGGGAAGGATAGAGTCAGAAAATGAGATTTCAAACAGCTACCTTTGCTGTTTACGGATTTAAAGAATAAAATCCATTAAACATCTTGCTTTTAATCTAAGCAGTTAAATGCTCTTTTCAATTTTACATCACCAAACTCAGTGAATTCTCAGGGTTAAAAATAACAAAAACAATTTGAAAAGAAATTCAAGTTTCTTTCTGCTTCTGTAAAGCAGATAAACTCAACAATATATATCAGACATTGATCTGATGAAATGAGACCCTCCTTGAAAAAATTGAGGAGGTCAATTCACACATTTTAAAAAATTAATTAGTTACGGAGTAGTCAATTCAAATAAATGATGTTCAAGTATGTTTTGATTACCATCTTAATGACTGAGCTATTATACAGATCAGTTTCCATTGCTTAATCATTCTAGTCTAAAATCACCCCCCCCTTTTTATATCTAAGAATAACTGTTCCTTCAGGGCTCACTTCAAAGTGTAAATAGGCCTTTTTTTTCCTGTCCAACTGAAGCCTCTGCAATATCTACAATATTGTACCCTGTACAGTGTTCTAGGAATATCTCTATCATTTGTTTTTAAAAATGATCATTAACATGAGGAATAGTTCTCTTAGTGGTTTTACTTTATTTTGGATGTATGCTCATCTTTCCAAATTAGATCATAAACTTGTTTATAACTTAAAGCATTTCTCTGTGTTTTAGTATCCCCAGCCTACAGAAAAGGATCAGTGAATCTTTATTGATTGCTACAATTTAACTCTAAATAAAATTTGGTACTATTCAGAAATGTTTTAAAAGACTGAAAATATTAATTAATATTGAACCAGAGTCATAACATTATAATTAATCATTTAGATAATCTTCCCTGAGGGCTGACTAATTGTTTTGAATTTTTTTCCCTCAAGTGAATAAATAGATCTCATATAACATTGAAGCATACCTCAGAGATATTGCAGGTTTGTTTTCAGACCACTGCAATAAAGCAAATGGCACAATATAGTGAGTCATATAAAATCTTTGGCTTCCCAGTGCATATAAAAGTTATTTTTAAACTATATTGTTGTCTATTAGGTGTGCAATAGCATTATGTCTAAAAAAACAATGTACATATCTTAAAAAATACTTTATTCCCCAAAAAATGTTAACCATCATCTGACAATGCAAGGTTACCATGGACCTTCAATTTATTAAAAAAAACAAACAAAAAAAAACCCTGCTAAATCTGCAAAGTGTAATAAAAATAAGTGCAATAAAATGAGGAATGCCTATATATGAATTCATTACTTATATCAGCATTATCAATGTCCAAATTTATGTTGAAAATGTCTGTCATTAAAAAAAATAGACTTCATGAAAGGTCTAACTTGGACGAGGAAATTAATAAGGATTTGATAAGTCACGTTTGTAGTCATTTATACTTTTCTGATTACTTAGTTGTAAGAGGCATATCCAGTAAATTAAGAACACAGTAATTCCATTCTGAAGGATAAAATGAATCATTCTGGTAGCTGTTGGAGGAGGTCATTGAGAGGACATGACTACCTGTTGACCCATGAGTTGGACCCAAGTGGTCAGAGGCTCCTTATCCACTCCCCTGTCCTTGGAATGTGTATCCTGCCCACCATTCCCACAGTGGGAATCATTTTCAAGGACACAACCTTGAGAGAATAATATGTTGCTGAGACCATTTGGACCAAATATGTGACTGAACTCACTTAAGGCCTCTATCAATTTTGAAGATTCTGGCCGGTGGGTGCAGAGATCTGCTTGTCTTACGGCTGCCAAAGGCAAGCCTTGTATATAAGTTTCCTTGTTTATTAAGCCTGCTGCCTATCAATCTAGTGTGATCTTCCTCTTTCTTCCATCTCTTCTTGACCTCTGAGTATGGAGGTTAATTTCAGATTTCACTTGGGAAACAAACTCCCATGGTTGTGACCCATTGGTATTTTCATCAGTTGTCTGAATCCCTTGCCCTCTTGGGAGCCAATGTTGGCTGGGGAAGGATGTAGAACCTGACTGTGTTTAACCCCAGGGACAGGGATGGAATTAATTTTACTGGTACCATATGGGATGCGAAGATTCAGACAGAAGGAAAAGTAAAATCTATCTGAAAAATTGAATTTTTAAAATTTCAAATTAGTCCACATTCAAAGTAAGTGGCCAGAGGAAAAGATCTGTATCAGAGTCACAGAACCTGAAATGTATAGCCAGGACTAGATAGGGTCAGAATGGAAGCAGTTTGAGTTTAAAAATGTAGGAGGATTCCACAATGATTGGAATGAATGCTATGAGTATTTGGTTTTATTCTAATTCCAAATAGGAATTAGATAGGGAAGACTATCTCTCAAATAAGCTAATTAAATGAATATGATATCTTTTTCCATAATGAATTCAGAAATACAAATGAAATTTTATGTTGACATAGATCAAAATTCTTGTTTTTTGTGCCAATCTAGAGCAGTTTGCATTTCAGTCTCTGAATTCATTTATGCCTTTCTGCTGTATATTTCAAGTCATGTAACTAATGACCATACATTCAAGGTAATCACTGTATTATGCTTTAATTTTTATGACAATTTTGTAAAGATTGGTGAATTGGAATCAAAATCTAAAAAGTAATATATACTGGTGAGGAAATGAAGTACAAATGCTGTATTTATATTTTTATGGTATAGAAACAAGAGTAAAATATTGTAGCCTCTTCTGTTAAGAAAATTTCACTCTGAATATGTACCCTGAAGCAAGCTAAAGGAAAAAACTTCAGTCCATGGTTATCAAGGGAAAGGTTCTAGGTTTGCAGATTAACTTCAACATACGGAATTGGAGTAAAGTGACAACTGAGGATTTTTTATGATAAACTGATAATCTGGTGAATGAATTGTGAAAGATCTGTAAAAAGAATGAAGTGAACTAGAAAAACTTTCCATGTCAGAGTTTCTTTATGTTACGGAATTAAGAAAAAAGTTATATATTTGTATATATGTATATATACAAAATTATACATAACATATATGTATAAACCAACAACATATTTTAAGGTTTAATCTATGACATGAGGACTCAGTAGATAGTAGAAAGCTACAACTTGGCATGTCTTGTTAGCATAATACCCCCTAGATACACCCATGTTATTGCAAATGACAAGATTTCATTTTTTATGGTTGAGTAATATTTCATTATATATATATTGTATGTATGTATATATGTGTGTGTGTGTGTATATATATATATATATATATAAATAAATCTGGTCTAATGTGTCATTTAAGTCCAGTGTTTCCTTATCCTTATTGATTTTTTGACTGGATTATCTGTCCATTGATGTAAGTGGGATATTAAAGTCCCCTACTATGATCATGTTGCTGTCAATTACTCCCTGTTTGTTTGTTAATACTTACTTTATGTATTTAGGTGCTCATATGTTTGGTGCATATATATTTATAATTGTTATAGATCCTTGTTGGATTCATCCCTTTATAATTGTTATATATCCTTATTGGATTCATCCCTTTATCATTGTGTAATATCCTTCTTTGTGCCTTGTTACAGTCTTTGTTTTAAAGTCTATTTTGTTGATGTAAGTGTTGCTACCCTAGCTTTCTTTTTATTTCCATTTACATGGGATACTTTTTTCCATCCCCTCACTTCCAGTCTGTGCCTTTAGATCTGAAGTGAGTCTACTGTAGTCAGCATATATATGGGACTTGTCCTTTTATGCATTCAGCAACTCTATCTTTTGATTGAAGCCTTTAGTACACTTACCGTTAAAGAAATTATTGATAGGTATTTACTTACTACCATTTTGTTCATAGTTTTCTGGTTGTTGTTGTTGCTCTTTTTTGTTCCTTTCAATTATTTTGCTCTCTTCCCTTGGGATTTGATGAGCCAAATTAGAATGTTTATAGCTTTGGAATCAGGGAGACTTAAACTTGACTCTTGCCATTGCCTCTTATTCACTGCAAGCTTCATTTTCTCCCTCTATAACGTGGGTGCGTTGATGGTTATTTCATAGGGCTACTGCACAAATTAAATGTTATACTTTATATAAAGAGTTTAGCTTACTACCTTGTGCATGGTGAGCATTCAACAATGATGACTCATATTTTTCAAGGTTGGTAATAAAAAGTGATAATAATAACCTGATTATCTTTTAGTTTCAAGTATAATACTTTAATTTGAGGGGGGCACAGAGGGAAGGATAAAGGATAAGATGGAAAGCTTTCCCAGAACATCTCATTTATACGGTCACTCATTCATTAAGATATCCCTGTTATTATTATAGTATATTACATTATATTATATTTATTATATTATAATGTGTTACAGTGTTATTATGCCAATTATGTGTTATATTCTTATTATATAAAAATTAAATGTAGAATTTTTGTTCATTCCTTTAATCTCCAAGATATCCTTCTAGGGAAAGACGAGACTGAAACACTTTAAATATCCTAAATGGATACTAGTTGTGGATATCCAAACTCCATTCCAGAAAGTTGGGAGACACACAGGTTTCTGGTTTCTAGCATAGGCTGTGGTTCTCTACTACAGTCCATCAATCTTGAGTTTTGCAGTGCTGGAGAGAATGCTAAGAACCATATTTCTTCTCCTCTAAGAGCATAAAAAAAAAAAAGAAAGAATAATGAGTAAATGTGTGAGATCACCTATTTGGATGTGAGTGCATATTATGTTTTTTTGGATTGAATGCGTAAAGCCAGGTCATGATGGATCCTTTCTATTTCAATGAATTTTGACTCAGTCTAAAAGTAAAAAGAAAGGGACATATTACTCTTCTTGAAGAGAATAATGCTATGAAGACAACATGGCTTTCAGTTTCAGGCTAATAATGTACTTCATTGAGGTTGAAACACTGAAATTCTGAAGTTCATTCTGTAGTTCACAGTTCCACTGATGAGGTTCCCCCAGGTGAGTGGGAGTGGAAAAGAAGACAAGTATTTGAAACAATGAGATAAGTAAAGGAAAAGAATAATGAATCCACTGCTGACTAGTATGACATAAGTCTAGGAGCATAGGAGTCAACGTGTAACTCTCTTTTTTAAGTTTATATCTGTTATGATAGAGTGAACAGAGAAATCAGCAAGAGGATTTTTTTTTAAAGAGAAAAAAGAGATTGAATTTAGCTGTATACATGCTAAATTAATGTTAATAGTTTAAAATTCAAGTAAAAATATATCAAGAGGGAGTAAATATTTGAGACATCATCTTGATAAGTAGTTATGTGATAAATGCCTCTTGTACAATCACATTTAGAATCCTGCAGTTAAACTGGTGATTTGGATTAGGTTTGAACTGATAATAAAATATAATCAGCAGTTATCTCAATCTTTATGTAATTCTTTTATATCTTGCGTATTGTAAGTTGTGAAATTCTAAAAATAGGCTAAGTGCAGAATTAGTCTGGTAAATATTTGGTTTGCAAGATAATTTGCTTTTCTTTTTTGTATCTCTCTGCTTCAGTGTGCTTTCTAAGCAAAGAACATTAACATTATAATCACCACTTTAAGCTTTAAGTTGAAAACATTTTATTGGTTGACTGAACTTATCATCCATTAGGAATGTCCACATCTGGTCAGACGGGGCGTTCAGTGTTTGCATTCCCCAGTCCACACTGCTGAGTTCAGATACTTTACTGGCTGGTTTACAAAGCTTTGCTTTTTTATAGCTACTCAATGTACAGGCTTATATAGCATATACCTCCCTGAAGCAGTTTCTTTCTCATACCATCTGGTAATGAGAGGATCATTTACACTACATAAAACCATGGCATCTGGAAAGGAAAAATAATGTGCTAAAATCAGTCAACTACCAGGAATGGCAATATTTCTATTTTATTTTGGGGAAATTATTTAATACTAAAATGAGATTTAAAAGAACCAATATTAAGTAAAAAATGTGAATAAGTAACACCAGCAAATCTTTCAATGGTTTCAACGGTTTCAACTATACACACTTTTCTAGGAAAAAGTCCAAATAATTAAAAGCTGTATATTTTAGTGAGATATAAGGCAAACATTTGGAGGGTAAAAGAAATTCGTTTGGAGTGAGTGTCAACATTATTCTTTGACATAAATTTGAAGATTGTGACAAGACTTCCATCCCCACACATGTAGCTCTTTGTCAGATCTGCATGAAAGCCAAGCAGCAGTTCTGGACATTAGAGACAAGTGGAGATCAGTTATAAAAGTATTTGGTGGTTATGTTTTCCAGGGAGGAATAATACATGCACTCATTCACTTAGGTCCCTGTCACTGTGCTTACTATGTGCCAGGTGGTAGACTAAGTACTGAGGGCACAGTTTTGAACAACATATGTTATTGTCCTTCTTACATTCTAGTGAGGGAGGAACAAAATGATGTAGGTGCTACAACAGAAATAAAATGGAGTGATGAGGTAGAGAATGACTATTGGATGGTAGGGGAAGTGACATGGATGAGGTGAGATTGCTTATAAGACAAATAGGTCCAGGACAGGCCTCTATTAGGAAGTATATGTAAGATGACATCTGATTGAATACCAGGAGATAGTCATGCAAATGGTCTGGTTTCCGGGAGAGAAGATATTGAACCATGATTAAGAAAAAGACTAGAAAGAACCAAGGAAAAGAAATCAAGCAAAGGAAACCTGGTATGAAATCAGACCCTTGGACAAAGAAAAGGAAGAGTTTAGTGCTAGGACACAGTGGCAATCTTTGGAGAAATTTTCTTGTCACTCTAACAAACCCTGTTTCTGTGATATGTAATTTTTTATAGTATATATGTATGTGTATTTAATAAAAAATATTTTTTAATACAAAATCTCCTGTTACTCCAGTGAGTCACCCCAAGCCATGTACTGCCCTATATTTAATCACTTCCTCACTTCCCAGTATCAAATGGAGTAGTGATTCTCCAGGGCAGCACACCCATGGGAGAGAGGGAGTATAGCAAATACTGGTGAAACTTTTGGTATGATTGAGGAGAGGCTTCTTTAGTGGGCCAAGACCAGGGATGCAATGCATACAACAGTCTTACATAACAAATAATTTTCTCACAGACCACACAACTTATAAGTATTCTGTGGCCAAACCTTACGTCAAGTGTAAGTGTACATCTGGACACAATAATACAGAAAGCAAAAATTACAGGAATGTTCACAAAGAATCTAGTGATTTAGGAGAAAATCAGCATGTAGATAGAAGTTTAATTAGAATAAATGTATTTTATTGATACTATTAGACATTTGAATTCACTCAGGACATGTCTACTCAGTCAGTAAATGTATAACTGCGATGCCATAACATTAACAGTAAATAAACTAGAAAGGGACATCTTCTTACTGATTTGGTTAAGAATTTGCTAAATATTTTGTGCATATTTACCTTTATTAACATGTTAATACTTTTATTGACAACATGATATAGGTATCTCACATCTTAATATTTTTCACTTTGCAGTTAACCACATGGCATTTTGACTTGACACACTTTTTCTTTTCTTCTTTCTCTTCTATACAAGTAAGATTAGATTATCATTTCTTATCTTAATAAAAGTTTATACTTAATGCCCACTTGACTTTGCCTTTTATTTTCCATTATTTCATATTCAGAATAACTCCTGGGTTTTGTCACTTAAATAAAAATATATTCATAATAAACTGTTGAAACCATTTGACTATTTTGTTACTTATCCTATGAGTCATACCATAAGATTTATAAAGGCTTATTTTATCTGTGAACTGCATAGTAAAGGGGAAAGATAAAATTATTTATTGGTGAAAAGGAGCTTGTGTCTGATGGAATTTGAAAATTAGAAAGGAAACAGAGCCATGCATTTTGGAAAATGCACAGTTGAAACATATATTTAGAAGATACATTTTGGACTTGTCTTTAGGCAGCTGCACTCAAATTACAAATTAATTGGAAATTTAGTCTATTTTAATAAAAATTCCTTCAAGGAGTGCCTGATTCTGGCTGGAAAAAAAGTTCACATTAGATAACAGACTTTTCCCAGGAGTTTATAAATGATACTGGAGATTTAATACCCATAGGATTAATGTAATTTTACTTATTTAAATAGTGACAGCAGGGGAAAAAAAGTATTTCTCTTCCCTTATATTTCCTTTTAGATCTTAACTTCACATGGATTTTTTAAAATAAATATTTTAACTTTGAATTATCCAGACACCAAGTTCTAGGTGCAGATTAGAGGTGGAATTTTCTGATTTATTTGCACATAATCCTAAATAACAATTTTCAAAAGTAAGTGATTACTAACACTGACTCCCCTCATGCTTGTATGTGATTTATATTTCTGGTATATGGAAAACTCTGTCTATTAGGGCATGTAAAAAGGTAGCCCACACAATGGGAATGAAAATCTGTAATACTACAGATTATTTAATGTAGAATGTTCCATAGAAAAAGTCACATCTCAACAGTGGGGAAATTTTGTAAAATAATATTCAGCTTAGAAATGATAGTTTTCTCCCTCTAAAAAACTTGGTGAATTTGTAAAATCCCTTCTACTGTGGCAGCAAGAAACAGAATGAACAGCTTGTATAGGTACAATTTTACAGGCATCAGGCATTTTGGAGAACACACAGTTTTCTTTCTTATTGCATAAATCTGGAGAGTTCCTATAAAAATAGCAGCAGCTAAATGTACATTTACATATACTTGATGAACACTCTGTGTTTAGCTTAACATCTATTGTGCAAAGGAATATGCAGGTGGTACAGCATGGCTGCAGGGGGGGTAAAGAAAGGTTGCACAGTCAGAAAATGAACGATGAGAAACTGACTAGTGCTAGAACATAGAGCAGGTGTAAATAAATATGTTGACAATTGCACACTGAGGTTGGATTGGCAGTGTAATAAGCTGTATAGGAGGTACCTATACTGTATCTGACATTAAGCACACTTTATATGATCAACAATTTAACATATACCAATCCCTTCATGTGTACTAATTACTAACTTTTTATCTTTTCATTGACAATTATAGCTATAAAAAAGGACCTGCACATAACTGTTTCATCACTGGGTCACAGACTAAGTGGAATAGTTAAGAGCAAGAAGCCAGACTGAAAAATAAATAAAAGGTTACATAATCATCTTATTGAATGCTTATGGAATATATATATAACTTTCAAACAACCTTGTGGTGTAGATACTAATTTCTCTAATTTACATTTAATGAGCCTGGTAACTTATTCAATATACTAATGTAATGTTAATGCTAGGATTTGAAATTACCTAATCTGATTCCAAAACTCATAAGCTTAACTACTACAGTATCCTGTTTCCAGAAACCTGAATCAAGTTTCTATTTCATCAGTTCTTGTTGGGGGGTTTTGACTTTTTTTTTTTTGACTTATTAATTTGTATCTTTATGTGCCAGTTTCCTTTCTCACAAGGATTAAATATTAACTGCAATGATCATGTTTGACATATAGTGTTCAGCAAGTGTCAGCTGTTGTTATTTCTATTCTTCAACAAAGAATTTTTTAAAGTTCTATTGAATAGTTTCAAATGCTTTGGTCATACATTCTTAAGACAGGCATGGCCCCCTATAGAGTCCAGCTAATTCCTATGCATTCACTTAAATAAAATAATAGCAACAGTATCCTTAACAGTGATTGTAGACACTTCTAATGTGGTTCTAACTATATGCCTAACCAGAATATGGTTAGAACCACATTAGAAGCAAGTTAATAATCTTGTTTCTCTGAGATCTTAAGCTGCTCATTAGGACAGGGACAAGGAAAAACAGAAGGTTATGCTGAAAATGCTGTTGGATATTGAAATGAATTCATTCAGGTTGGCTAATCTACCCTCCATAGAGAATAGTCTCACAGCATGACTGGGATCTTCATTTCCTAAACTTTGCAGTATATGTAGTGAATTTGTTTCATACTTTCTTTTGGAAATTCATTAGTATTTGTAATGACTTAACATAGGTTAAAGAGATAGACATCAAGTTTAACCTTATTTTAATAGGACATTTTGTAAAATTTGCCATAAAATAACTTGAGGTCTGTCAAACCAATCCCCATGGTTTTTTTGGCCTTTACTGGATGACTAAGACCCATATGTTGAATTACTGTAATAGTGGAAACCTCATTCCCATTAGAGATTTAGAAATATTTGAACAGAGAGAAAATGATGAATATTTGCTGAGAGGCTTTAAATCTTTAACTCCCAGATCTTATTTGGGAATGTACGTAAGTCAAAACCCATGTTACTTTAGGTCAGTGGAATGCTAGATCTCCAAGAGCTGTGAGAAAGGAAGAAAACTAGGAATAGGGAAAACTTAGAATTTAAGAACGCTTTTTACTTTGGGGTTACCCACAAGTTCCCAAGTGCAAGTTGAATTAGTGTATATCTCCAAGGATCGGAGCAGGTTAGAGGGCATCAGAGTGGAAGTCTGGTCGAAAGTGAAATAATTAATATGGTGGTTGACAGCATATTTCTTAGTAATCTCATTGGAGAAAGATCCAAGTTAGATTATTCAGGGAAGGATCCAGATCTTGAAGGCAAGGGAATGTGCAGCCTTCTGGGAAACTTTCAGGCTCATGAGAGGCTGGATATTATTCAGAAGAGGAACCCAGCCCTAGTTGGGGGATGGAGGTCAGACTAGGGAGCTGGAATGTATTTCTAGGATCAATCATAAAACTTCAAAAGGATGTGGGAACCCTGAAGAAAACTTTGTTAGAGCTGTGGACCTATTATTGATCTTGGCTATAGTGTGACCTCCAGAAATGCACTAGGTTCAAGCCTCAGCCACCAAAGAGGACAAGTTTCATGATATATTTCCTTACTGGGTCAGTTACAGAGTGGAGCACAAATTCTTGCCCTTGAGTAGGGATGAAATTGGGTCTGGCGAGAATCAATATTGATTCATCTAATCGTTATGAGCAGAATATTTTATAGTATCACATACATTAGGAATTTAAGTTGGTTTATGTTTTAAATTAATGCAATATATAACCAAAAGAACTTTAAAAATATGTTGTGTCTAAGCTGGGGCTCCTGGAAAATAAATCTTGAAGGATAAGCTTTTATTTGTCAACTTTCATTTCAATTCCAGAGAAGGAAGAGTGAGAGGAAAGAATCAGACTTGCTATAGGTCCATAACCTCTTATCTGAAACTGTGGAGTCAGATACATTGATGTTCAGAAATTCAGGAGTTTATAGAGATAAAAAGGTGCAATTATTATATTTATTGTAACATCTACAGTGAACTCTGGGGCAGCATAATTTACTTAATCAAACAAAAAGAAAGCATGAATAATTACAGTAAGGAAGATAAAGAATTGGGTCCTCATGAAGAATTGTGCACCTGTACCTGAATTCCAGAAAACCTCAAGCAAATACTCAGTTAAGGTTGTCTGATACAAATCTCAGAGGCAACTGAGAAACTGTCTTAAAGATTGTACTATAAACAGGCCTCAGAAGAACATCAGTTATCTCCCTTAACCTCATTCCTGCACTACCAGTTCCTTTTTCTTTTCCTTTGCTGTTTGGCTTGAAATGACAGAAATTTATTCCCACCCAGTTCTGAATGCTTAGAAGTCTAAAATCCAGGTGCCAATAGGGCCATGCAGCCTCTGAAGGATCTAGGGAAGAATCCTTCCTTTCCTCTTCTAGCTTCTGGTGGCCCCAGGAATTCCTTGGCTTTGGGAGCAGAACTCCCAAAGCAGAGCAGATCTCTGCCTCTTTCTTCACATGTCTGTCTTCTCTGTGTCTCTCTGTGTCGTCTCTGCTTCTTATAAGGACACCAGTCATTGGATTTAGGGCTCACTTCTAAATCCAGGATGATTTCATCATGAGATCCTTAATTAAATCTGCAAAGACCCTATTACCAAATAAGGTCACATTTTGAGTGTCCAGGTGGACATGACTTGTAAGGGAACACTACTCAACCCAACATAAAGGAAACTCACCACCATACTGTTGACCCCTTTACCCATTTTACCTTTTGCCCACCCCTTACCCCTCTGGTAACCACTACTCTGTTTTCTGTACCTATGTGTTCGCTTTTGTTTGGTTTGGTATATTCATTTAATTTTAATTTTTAAATTTTCCACATGAGTGAAATAATAATATATTTATCTTTCTTTGACTTATTTCACTTAGCATAATATTCTCAAGGTCCATCTATGTTTTGCAAATGGCAAGATTTCATCTTTTTTATGGCTGAGTAGTATTCCATTGTGTGTGTGTGTGTGTGTGTGTGTGTGATGATACTGCATCTTCTTTATCCATATGTTGATGGATGCTTAGGTTATTTCCACATCTTGGTTATTTTAAATAATGCTGTGATGGACATAGGGATTTATGCATCTTTTTGAAGTAGTATTTTTGTTTTCTTTGGATAAATACCCAGAAGTAGAATTCCTGGATCATATGTTAGTTCTATTATTGATTTTTTGAGGAGTCTCCATACTATTTTCCATAATGGCTGCACTAATTTACATTCCCACCAACAGTACATGAGAATTCCCTTTTCTTCACATTCTCTTCAGCACTTCTTGATTTTGCCTTTTGATAATAGCCATTCTAATAAGCATGAGGTGTATATCATTGAGGTTTTGATTTGCATTTCCCTAAGAATTAGTAATGTTGATGGCCATGTGTCCATGGACCATCTGTATGTCTACTTTGGAAAAATGTTTATTTAGGTCTTCTGCCCATTTTTTAATTGGGTTGCTTATTTTTTATTGTTGTTGAGTTGTATGAGTTCTTTATATATTTTGGATATTAACCACTTATCAGGTATGTGATTTGTGAATATCTTCTCTCGCTCAGTAGGTTGTCTTTTTGTTTTGTTGATGGTATCCTTTGCTGTGTGGAAGCTTTTTAGTTTGATGAAGTCTCATTTGTTTATTTTTGCTTTTGCTTCCCTTGCTTGAGGAAACATATCCAGAAAGATATTGCTAAGACCAAAGTTGAAAAGCGCACTGCCTATGTTTTCTTCTAGGAGTTTTATGGTTTCAGGATTTAAATTTGAGTCTTTAATCCATTTTGAGTTGATTTTTGTGTACGGTGTGAAATAGTGGTTGAGTTTCATTATTTTGCATGTGGCTGTCCAGTTTTTCCAACACTATTTATTGAAGAGACTACCTTTTCTCAATTGTATGTTCTTTGTTCTTTTGTCATAAATTAATTGTCCATATATATGTAGGTTTATCTCTGGGCTCTCAATTCTGTTCTATTGATCTATGTGCCATTCCTTTTTTGAACTCATCTCCTACTACTCTTACCCTCTAGTTCATTCTTTCCAACTACTCTGTCTTCTGGCAGGTTTTCATAGACTCTAAGCATATCTCATCTTAGTGTCTATTACTAGCTGCTCTTTCTAGTGAAATACTCTCTTCAGATAACATTATAGCTGATTTTTCACCAGCCTGAAGTTCTTGCTTAAATGTCACCTGCTTAATGAAATCTTTTTTTACCCACTCTACTTAAAATTGCAACACAGATGTGGGATTGCTAGATCACATGGTCATTCTATTTTTAACTTGTTGAGGAACCACCATACTGTTTTCCATATGTTTCAACATTTTACAATCCCACCAACAGTACACAAGGGTTCCAATTTCTCCCCATTCTCGCCAACATGTTATTTTCTGGGGGAGGGGGTTGGTATTTTTTGGAATAATGGTCATTTTAATTTGTGTGAGGTGGTATGTCATTGTGTGTTGATTTGTATTTCTCTAATTAGCAATGTTGAGCATCTTTTCTTATACTTATTGGCCATTTTGTATTTTCTTTTGAGATATGTCTATTCAAGCGTTTTGCCTAATTTTTAACTGGGTTGTTTAGGGTTTTTTGTTGTTGTTGTTGCTGTTGAGTTGTAGGAATTCTTTATATATTCTGTATATTAACTCATTAGATATTTGCAAATACTTTCTCCCATTACATAGATTGCTTTTCACTCTGTTGTCTCCTTGATACATAAAAATTTTTAAGTTTAATGTAGACCCAGAAGAAGGGAAAGCAGTATCCCCCAGAGATATTATACACCCACGTTCATTGCAGCATTATTCACAATAGCCATGAGATAGAAGCAACTCAAATGTACCTTGATGGAAGAATGGATAAGCAAAATGTGGTGTATATATATATATATATATATATATACACACACACACAACAAAATGTTATTCAGCCTTAATTAAAGAAATCCTGTCACATGCTACAATAGTGATGAACCTTTAGGACATTATGTTAAATGAAATAAGCCAGCCATAAAAAGACAAATATTGTATGATTCTACTTATACGAGCTATTAAAAGTAGTCAAACTCACAGAAACAGAATAGAATGATGATTGCCAGGGACTGGGTGGGGGCAGAATGGGGAGTTGTTCAATGGGTGTGAAGTTTCAACTTTGTAAAATGAAAAAGTTCTAGAGATCTATTGCACAAAAATGTGGACATACTTAATGCTACTAAACTACACACTTAAAATAGTTAAGATGGTAAATTTTATGTTATGTGCTTTTTACCATAATTTTAGAAATCTTAACCCATTTCCTCCTTTGGACTTTTGCAATTCTGATTATCCTTACCCTGTTCTTTGTTTTTTTCTGGAGAATGTATTGCATTTAATATAGCATAGAATTTCCTTACATTTTACTCTCTGTCTCCCCACCACTCCCACTCATTATAAGTTCAAGACAGACATGGCTTTTTGTTTTGTTTTGTTTACTGATGTGTTCTGGAACAATGCTGGTCTCAAAATGGATATTTAATGAACAGTTGTTCAGTGCAAGAATGACACCCAAAATTGCAATTAAAAATTACTAAATACTAAAGACAGGAGGAAACAAGCCAAATTAAGTGAGAGTAAGTATATATTGCAGAATCCTATTTTCACAAAGACTTCAATTATTGTAATTATCATTGTCCTCTGTGACTCAAATGCTAAATAAGAATTAGACATACCAGAGATTTATGGGAGGAAATGTTAATAATGGATAAAGGAGAGTTATTTGGAGGGCATATCTGATACATATGAAAGAGAAAGGGAAGGAGGAATTAGATAGGAAGAGCCTTGGGTTACACCAAATTGTAAGGAAATGTCTGCCATTTCACTGGGAAGTCCACCATTGGAAGAGTCCTACATAAAACAATAATGGGCTGCCTCTCTAGAAACCCCACCATGCCTTATCATTTGTGAGAGCCAATAAGGAAACATGTCTTTAATATGAATGCTCTAGAGAATCCAGAGGGGCAGCAGCAATACTGCTTCCCGTAATGGATTCTCTTCAACAATATCTGTGTGGTACACATCAACAGCCACTTCAAGAATTATAAAAAAGTAAAAATAATAGAGAGGATGAAAAGTATTAAAATTAGGCATATTTGAAAAGGAACCAGTTAAAGTTCCAGAAATGAATTATATATAGTAATTGATAAGAGTACAGATGATAAGTTCCTGTATATACTAATCTAAATTTCAGAAGAGATTAAAGAAAATGGGGTAGAGGTACTATTGGAAAAATAATGATTAAGCAATTTCTAGAGTAACTGAATGACTCCAATCCATATAACCAGCAAGTACAACATACCCCAAACTGTGTTAATTAAAGGAAACCATCAATAAAATACAAAATATTAAAATGTATCAATATTATAAAAAGCTAAAGATAAAAAATATTAAGACAGCTAGAGAGATCAGGCAGATTATCTGCATATTATTTATAGCAACAAAAGAACATGTAAGGTAATGAAATAGTATCTTCAAAGAACAAAGTGTCAATCTAGACATTATGTATTTTAAAAAGGTCAAAAAGACAAAAAGCTCACATGAACAAACTCTCACTAAAGGGATTTCTAAATGAAAATTTTAAAAATGAGAAGCACTTGTGGATAAATCTAACAAATATTAAATGTGTATATAAATACATTTTATAGATGTAAAAATCAAAGTAAACCTAAAAATCTTATACAACAGGTAAAAATACAAGGTAAACATAAAATCTTGTACAGCAATTAGTCCCTTCGTTGTACAAGAGGATAATGGGATTAAAGTTTCTAATATCTTTTCTTATGAAAAGGAAATCTCTAGATGAGCTTTAGTCTTTGTTAAGTTAAATGTGCATATTAAAATTAATATGGCACCATTAAATAATACATCAATTCTTAAATTATATTCATATAGTAATGTATCTTCAACATATATAGGGCAAAAAACTGACAAAACTCCAAGGAGAAAATGTGAAACCTACTTGATAAAACACTTTAACACAACTTTTTCAATAATATATTCAAGATGACAGAATCAGTAAGTTAAATGGAATGTTTTTCTTGCTCTCTGGGTTCATAGTTTCATTTAGCTTAGGGCAGAAGGCCTAACAAAAATTTTTTTTCAGGCTTTGAATATCAGCTTCCAGTTTGGCCAACCTCTGACCATAGAGCTTAAAAAAAGAAAGAAAGAAAGAAAGAAAAATCTTTCAAATATCCTGTCAGGTTTCAGCTGGGACAAACAGTAAATATTCCTGGCAGTATTGAATGACCCCACGGACCCAAGAGGTGCCCTAAGGAGTGTGGAAAAGATACTACTCTCCCAGGATCCACAGCCACTCCCAAAGATAACCAAAAGAAAGAAAGATTTAGACAACTCATCTGAGAGCTGACAGCAGTCTGTGGGATCCTAGAGGCAAATGAAGTGAAACCTACATTTCTGTCCAGCCATATCTAGCTGGAAATGGGTGCAGATCATACTTCTGTCTGGCCATAAGTTTGGGCCCCCAACCTGATAGTTAAGTTGTCTGCCAATGCAAGAACCAACAACCTGCCTGTCCCAGGCTGGAAGAAAGCCAAGCCAAGTTGTCACAAAATGAGACAAGCCAGAAGGCAATAGCTGTCCCTGGGAGAGAAAAGGATTGATAATCAATGAGGAACAACATGAAATTTTACCTTACTGTCTCTTGACTGGGCACTGTAGAGATCTGGGGGAGCTGATTCTGGTAAGAACTCTCAGCCTTCACTGGCTTCTGCCAGTTTCCCCAGGATCCTATCATCAAGCTCCAGAGCAAGTGGGTTTAAAGTAGAGAGTGTAGCCCTGATATCTCCTAGAATTTGTCAAGGTTTTTCATTCGTTTTAACTTTAGTTTTTCCTTGGCTATTTAAGGGAATAACTGGGAGCAGTTCACCAGAGAATCCGTCAGAATCCCATCAACCCTGGGAAGGACCCATATTGGGGGGCACTATCCTGAGGGTAGAGAGGGGTCATTTGAGTTGATGTGGGGAGATTTGGCTTTTGTTTAAGGCCTTGAAGTCTTTTCAGAGTGGAAAGGCAATTCAGACAGAGAATTAGTAGACTGAGTACTCAGTTAAAGTAGGATAGAGAGGAGTAGTAAGGGTCATGACTTCAGTCTTACAGTCTTTTGTTTTAGGTACACCTTGTGTCTTTAATTTTTCATAAGATTTTGCAATGAATCTTTCAATAAAGGTATTTTGGAATTTTGGAGTCTTCTGGGGACTTCTGCATGTCAAGTAAAATAGGTGTCCCATCCTCTTTGTTTGATTTGGGAATCCTTGCTTTCAAGTACACGACTTAAGTGAATGATCTTGTCTAATTGGAACACACCCCATAATGTCCATTTTAAGTCTAAGTTGTCTTAGTAAGATTTTGCCATTTTTGTGGATTTCTACAGCTTCCTGGACCACAGTTCTTAGACATAACATAAACAGGTGTGAAGGAGGATGATGGGCTCAATTCTTTGAAACATGAGGGTCCCATTTCTTTAGCTAAGCCTTGGTTCTCTTGGAGCCAAATAATACTGAAGAGTGATATGCCACTAGGTTGGGGATTTTGTGGTGTTTTACAGTGTGCCTCATTAGATGGAAATTTTCTTGAGGTTGGCAGGTGATCTTGTGTCAGTCTAACTCCTTCCATGACCACCTTATCCTAGCACAGGAGTCTTAGATTTAGGTGTCCTGCACTCTAACAGCTTTTGAGTGTTCGACCTATGCCCACCAATTTTGTAGCTTTGGCTTCTGAGATTCCTGTTAACATCAGATCTATTATTCCTTTCACAAGATTTCTTTATAGTGGCAGATGCACTATGGCTTTTAATAGTCTGACATTCCTACTGAGATTTTTATTTATTTATTTATTTAAAAACATGAACAGATGCATGATATATGCAACTTACTTTCAAACAGTTCAGAAAAAAATAGACATACATAGAGTGGAAAAGTAGATTTTTATTTTGATGGTCAAAACAGTCCAAGTTTCTTGGCCTATTTATGCTATCGACTTTTACCACAAGGCTTTGTGAGTCCCCTAAAGGCTGCTACCTGTTGCAGACTGCCTGTATAACTATCCCAGAATTTTTCTGTGACCCCAGAACATTTCTGGGAACTTTAACAAACCCTGGAACTTTTCTAGGGTCCAAGAACCTTTCTGGGAAATAAGTATATATATATATATATATATACTTATTTATAATAATATATAATATTATTATAATATAATATATAATATATATAATAAATATATTATATATAATATAAAATATATAATAAATAATAATATAATATTATAATAATATATAACAATTCCAACACTCATAATTAATAATTATTTCTTATATTTGTATCTCTTAGATGGTACTGGTAATACTATTACTAAAAGCTACAATTTTCAGCCCAGCATTGATCTAAAACACTTTGTATGTATTGTTATTTAATTTTCTCAACTACCAAAATGATGTTGTACATACCTTTATGATTCACATATTCACATATTATGAATATGAGGAAAAGTGAGGAAAGGAAAGTGAGGCAGAAAGTTTAAGTAACACAAAGTAATAAAAAGGTTAGTTCATACATGGTGGAGCCAGGATTGTAAACTCCAAGAGAGTAGGCCCACGTGTCTCTAGGGTCTTGTCCAGTAAGGTGCTTATGATACTCAATTAATATTTGGTAAATGAACAAATGAATGAATGTAAGTTTAAGAAATACAATTTAGAGGTTTGTACAACATGTTTCTTTGCTTAGTCTGATCTAAATAATGATGCAAGATCTGAAAAAAGATTTGACAAGGTTTCTGATTAGTCTGATTTGTCAATCAAGTCTTGGGTCATGTCTGTATGGACACAGTAAGTGCACTGCACAATATTGAGTCTTCCCTTTATGCTCTCTTCAGATAAATTCATACTATTGTATAATTGGTTGACCTCAGAGATAAGAGGAAAATTGGCTTTCACATTTGCTCAGAACTTAACCCTGAGGATACCCATACCCAATTAATATATAAAATCATTGAGTATGCTGTAATAAATACAGTTCACTTACATTTGAAGAATGAGTGAACATCAGGTTTTGTATAAACAGTCAAAGAAGTAAAATGGATAATATGAGGTCATTTAGAAACATTTGCACTTGAGAGAAACCAAAGAAGAAGAAAGAGAAACAGTTCAGCATTTTGTAGTAATAAAGTAGAGAAAAACCAATGAAAATGACTATTATGGGGATTAGAAAAAGTGATATAGGAGTCTTTTAGTATTCTTCAAACATTTAAAATGCACACTACTTTTTAAACTTTTCTGTGAAATTTATTTTATAAGTTGAAATTAACTAATTCTATATCTCTAATTTTTCTTTCACCCAGACAAAACAATATTCTATTGTAGGAATATATACTTTGATCACTTAGGTAAACCTTTGGCACTAAATGAGATTAAAAGCTCTGTATGAGTCTCAGATAATTCTGTTTTCAGGCAAGTCTGAAGTTCATTTCAACATCAAAGCTACCAAAGGAGTGAAATAAAGCAATTTACTTTATTTCTAATCCTGTGGCCAAACAACTCATATTAGTTGTAAAACACTTAATCAAAATAACCTAAATGATAGCGTACCATTCCATATTCATATACTTTCTTCATAGTGCTCAGTGTTATTAGCCAAAAGAGAAGAGGGAGAAGATGAGGATATGTAAGATGTGCAGATGCAATTTGTTTTAAAGTAAACATTCTGAAATTGCACTCTTCTTTTCAAATGTGAAGCAGTTTTACAGAGTAACACTGTTTTAATTTCAGATATTTACTCTGGGTGTTGGGTATTGCATATAAAATTTATCATTGTTGGTAAAGTTTTATATGAGTAAATAAACAGTGTGAATAATCAGATGTGAGATTAGTCACATAGTCTTTGACACATTTTCTTCATTAACGTGTATCAGTGCAGACTGAAGATTGCATTCAACCTGTCCTCAAAAGATCTTCAAAATGGAAGATTTTGAAAAGGGGTCTCTTAAGTCCCCTGATAGAACTTATTCAAATTCCATTATCTCAAATTCGTGAAAATGAAAGACCCATCTCACAGGAAAGATCCCCTTAGGTGAATTAAGTGCAGTTTGACAGTCTGCACAAATGCAGAAACATTAGGCTGTTAAGTGGCCACATGTGTATACACATGTTTAGTGTTAAGGCCATAAAGCAAACATTAGCAATCAATAACATCAAATTGATTTTGGAGCATATGTTTTCCAAGACCCCACGAAATCTGGACAACAGCTTGAGAAAGATTCAGACAAGTTCTTATACCGTATGCCTCATCCTCAATTGCAAGAGATTGTGCTCATGTGCTAAACGTACTCAGAGACTACCTAAAAATTCATCTCTACCTTTGATAGGACCAAGAAGTGAAAATTATAAAATCTGTGTGTCATCACTGATCTCCATCATAATTTACCAGAAGACAGTAACCAGTAAGCTCTATCAAACCCTACTGGCTCTGCTGACACACTTAGAAATGTTAGTGCATAATTTGCTATTACGCATTATTTTATGTGCAGACTCTCATTATCATAGTCGTATGAGGCATTCGCACATATGTATGCAGCATGTTCCCACCAGGTGTAGTCGGTCATCTTTGGCAACTTAGAGACAACAGTGCTGTCTTGCTTTGTTGTTATGGTTTCAGGCAAATCTTTCCAACCTTATCATTTATGTATAAAATGAGGTCTGCATAATTGTGATTATCCAAATAATTTATAACAAAATACTATTTTAGTTGATTAAATAGAACAGTAATTTTTCACTTTTGCTTTCCTTTTTCAGTAATCAATGAGATCTTTTCTTCAAACAAATCTTGCACAGATAAAGCACAGAAAAAAACAATCTTGTAGCTGAAGTGTGTGGGATGGAGAAGGCAGGAACTTCACCTGCTTCGATGGCTGTTTTATTTTCATAGTAGCCCCTGAGGCATCTTTTAATTACTTGAGGGCTCTGTACAACATTTTGAATACTACTGATGCCCAGGATAAAAGAAAAAGAATTTCTCTCTTTCCGTGTTAGACTAACTTTCAAACAGTAACTTAGGTTATTACTGTAACAACATAGTACTTGACAAAGGTTACTTGATGACATTCAGGCATAGGAAATCTGTCCCCAAGGAGTAACTAACACTCATCTTCTGCATGAGACCCATGTTGGAGTGGCTATTGGCAATTTTTAACAAATAGACCTGAGCTGGTCATTACAAGTCATGACCATGAGGCAGTACTTACCCTCTGTAGTGCGAATGGGCTAAATTACAACTTGCAGGCAACTGTCCCACAGACTGAAATTAGGAAGTGACATCACTAAGGAAGTGACACAGGGCATTGTTGCTAACAGGTAGCAGCATTTGGCTTTCAGCCTTTATTCATTAAATTGAGCCACCAAGGCTAGCTATGGAAACAGAATTTGAATTCTAGCTCTGGTCCTTGGATTATCATATGGGCATGCCATTCTTAGAAGCAAGACATACCTGATCCTGGACTTTTAAGATAACAAACCTATCTGCCTCAGACCCATCCTATCCTTGGTGTCTGAGTTCCTCTTTTCTAGTTATATAGGTCAAGATTCATAAAATAAATAAAATCCTCTCAACCTCATTTTGCAAATGAAAATGGGTTTATTACATGCATTCCTAATGAAACAATACACTTGCCATCTGTATGACCTAGAGCAAGGCTGTTTTTCTCCTAAGGCTTAAAGAGCTGCTATCAATTCCCTGGCAGTCCAGTGGTTAGGACTTAGTACTTTCACTGCTGGGGCCTGGGTTCAATCCCTGGTCAGGGAACTAAGATCCTGCAAGCTGAGCTGTGCAGCCAAAAATAAATAAATAAAGAGCTGCTCTCTTCTTATTCTGCTTTGAGCTCCATTACTGGGAGAATCAAAGACATTCTGAACTGTTACATATAATTCTGCACACCAGTGTTCTAGTTTTGGAACTTAGTTGGATAATGAATACTGGAGTCTCTGGCTGTGGAGAATCACATTGCGATGCAGTTCAGTTAGTCCAATGACATGACATGTCTAGTAAATCTAGCTTATATAAACTAAGCTGCAATTTAAAAAGATTATTGAAGCTACTGTCATTGCTTCCCAGAATGCCGGGTGAGGAACTTGTCATTTGTCAGTCTAAAGCACAATGCCAATGATAGGCTACAGTTTGCTATTGGTTAATACTGAAGCCAAATCCAGCCTCTGTATCCTAACACTGAATTAAATCTCAGAGACAGAGTTTTGGGTAAAGTAGAAAAGAATAGCTTTATTGCTTTGCCAGGCAAAGGGGGCCACAATGGGATAATGCCCTCAAAACTGTTGTGTCCCCACCTGGAGGGGGTAGTGAGGAGTTTTATGGTAATTGTTCAAAGAGGGCGTGATCAGCTTGTGGACATTCTTCTGATTGGTTGGTGTTGAGGTAAGTGGGGGTCAGCATCATCAACTTTCTAGTTCCAACTGGTCTGGGGTCTATGTGCTTGAGGGCAGCTAACCATTAACTTCTCCCACCTGGTGGGGTTTCAGCATCTGCAGAATAGCTCAAAGATATTGTTATGTGTATCCCTTGAGCGGGAACCAGGACCCTGCCCCAAGGCTACACTATTGTTTCTTGACTGTTCCTCCCTTATCTTGCATCCCCTCCTTCCCTAATTAGCAACCTTCTGAACCTGGCAGGGAAGGTCCTGGAGGCTGAATGAAGCCTATTTCCTGTAATTAAGAAATGGGGGACACAGAAAGGCTTTTGTGCCCAGGAGCCCCACAGGGTCTTGCTCGTTTCAATACCTTGGATCTTGGTTATCACCAGATCTGGGGAAGAGATAAAGAAAAAAAAAGCTACCAGGATTGAGAATGAAGTACTCATTTAATTGGTCCAGTGGTGTCATATTAAAGAAGAGGTATCAGGAATGCAAGGTGGGGACAAGGATCGATAGTATAGCCCCTTAAAATATTCTGAAAAGGTGGAATTCTACCCTCTTTATTTATGGAGAGAGATGTAAGCAGAATGGACCAAGTTTTCTATCTAGAGTCTGTCTCCTTACCCAGAGGTTCTGAAACAGGAGGGAAGGGGGCAGGGCACGACCTTTAAAAGAATGACATAGCCTGAGGACATGACATAAACTGATTAGAGCTAAATAGGTCCAAGATGGCAGACTAGTCAACTTCCACTAGACCTTGAGCCTCAGTATAAGCTCATTGTAACACAGCAGCAAGATAAATGACACACCCACAAGCACCATGACAGTTCCAAGGCCGACCATAAAGGTCAAAAAAGTGGGCAGTGACCCAATTTCTGGAAATCCTCACCCCTTCCCCAAAATACTCGGAACACTCCTCTCACTCATTGGCCTATGAAATTACGCACCCCTATAAAAACTGACAACCCCATACCCTGGGGCTGCCCTCCCCTTCTTAGATGGCCCACACTCTGCCTGAGGAGTGTGTTTCTCTCTAAATAAATCCACTTCTTACCTATCACTTTTGTCTCTCACTGAATTCTTTCTGTAATGAAACATCAAGAATCTGAGTTTCATTAAGTCCTGAGACCAGGTGTGTGATCTCAGTTAAAAGACTGTGGGTTCAAATCCCAATGTGAGTTTCACGGTTTCAGTTACAGGAGAGCAGTAGGCTAACTTTATGCCATAGAAAAGAAGATATGTTCACATTATTTTTCAAATTTAAATGATCCATATTTCTTATTTAAAATGCTTGATTCACTTTGATTTTAATGCATATATTTGCCTTCCCAACTATGTGATAGCTTCCTGGGGATTGACTCCTCAACAAAGTGCTTAGAAACCAATATCAATGTATGCTCAGGACCAAGTACAGCTAGTGCCCTGAATGTGGTGTGTGGCCAAAAACGTTTTGCAATTGCTAACGTGTAACCTGAATCTAAGGATCCAAAGAAGCTATTATTAGGGTCAACTATGAGGATGATCTTGTTCTATAAGTGCGAAAAACAAAATGTGTAATTATTTTTTTTATTCATGTTTTAAAAACTCGACTCTGTTTGTTTCTGTTGGTTGTCTAATGGACACTCATTTCCTCATGTATTATGCCACTTTACATTCTTGGAATTGGGTGTGTGGGGTTTCCTTGAAGGTAATAGTGACTGTGGCTTTCTTGAGAGAGGCCTGGGAGTACAAACTGAGACCATTTTAAACTAAATTATCAGCTTGAAATGTCCAGGGAAATATAAAATTCAGCTGTAAACACATAGGACTGCCATCCTGGGGGGACAAATTCTCAAGGGAGAGATTTTTTTTTTTTTCTCTTCCATCTAATTCTGTGGAAAGGTCTAAGACAAACAATTTTCTGTGCCGTCTTTTCGGTGACAGTCAGGTCTTATTTCTAGTTTATCCTGCACACTATGGAAGTTAATGTGGGGTTTCCTCTTGTGTCCCCAAATTTGGGCAAGCCCTGAATCCTTTTTCTTTCTATCCCATGTGCTCTGCAAAGACAACTTGCCAGAGTTCAGCAAATCCTGCAAAGGAAAAGCCACCTTTGATGCTCTTTCCATTTCTCAACCACATTTATTTTTGCCTCTTAGTATTCCTTGCCAGATTATCAATTTGCTTTAGAAGACTTTATACATCTTCTATTATATTTTAATTCTTTTCATCAGGGGTGTATTTCTAAGCCAAAACTAAAACATGGCCATCACTACTGCTAATAATACTAACTTCCTGGGATACTGTTGCCATTGTGATATTTAGTCATTCTGTACCAAAAGTGTCCATTAAATTTACACATCAGCTCATATTCTGAGAAAAAAGTGCTTCTTCTTGACAAATAAAAGAATTGAATGAATCTTCTGTCTTTACAGTCTGAATATTGGCAGAGGGAAATGAGTTAAGGAGATGAATTGAAAGGAGTTGAGAATGTCAATAAGAAGAAAGCCGTAGTTCAAGAAAAGATGCAAAATCCTCCAACGCGAGAGTCTTATTCAAACCTCAAATGTCACTATCCCACCCTCTGACCACAGCAATCCATTTCTGTTGCTCTAATTGTCATCAATATCAGTCTTTTCTCTCTTTTAGTTGTTGTTCACTTTATTGTCTGTCCAGGCTATGCCCCATATTCTTTCACTTTCCCCTGCCAATACCTCCAAATTCCTTACTCCTTACTAGCCCTACCATGACCAGTACTTCTTCCATACTTAGTGGTGAAATACCAACCCGGAATCCTATACTCGTAATGCAGAGGATCCTATGGCCTATGGATGTGTCCCATGATAAGCTCATAGTTCCATCTGTCCCATGATAAGCTGTCCCATCCAGCTTTCAGGTGGATTTTCAAAAATGCGTACACTACTTTCTGTTGCCTCTCTCAAATCCTTCTTTCATCTCTCACATATATTTAAATCTTTATCAATTTTCTTAAACGCTTTTCCCTAATATCTACACTTTCATTCCTGCATATCATCTCCATCATAATATACATAGGAAATGTATGTCTTTATTTGGATGCAAATCAAATTTCTACCCTCTTTTTTGCCCCCAGTTTATGTGCATTTGCTTCCTCTACCCTTAATGCTTTATCTCAGTGAAAGTGGTTCTTTTTCCACACCACAGGTGTAAACCCTGCCTCCATAGCTCTGGTTTCACCTTTTCTTACTTCTCCACATTTCCTTGTACCCTTTTCATCTGGTATTCTGCATCAGTTAAGGATGTCCTGGTTACTGTGCTCTCTTAAACTTTTTATCCTCCAGAGTAGGTATTCATACCCTGCTGAAGATCTAAACCTAATATTATTAGAATGTTATACTAAACATTGTAAAACTTTTGAATGGATGACAGAATTATGTAGATTCACTTGTCACTTATTGGTACACACAAACCATACTCTATTACATATTTTGTAAACAATTTGATTAAATTATGCACACCTGTTTTTACAATTTCCCTATGTTACCATGGCACATTTCTTCCCAGTTTTCCTACCAGCAGCTGATTCTAGAAAATTACAAATGCACAGCCTTGAAAATCTCCTCTCTAAGTTTTTAGTTTTACCATATCTCTGCCAATTTTATTCTCCACTCACACGTTCAATCTCCCATCCATCTAATTGTTTCTTATATATTTTAACCCAATAAAGGGATTGGATGTTGGGACCAAAGCTTTTTGTGTCTAACTAGTTTAGGAAAATGGGATTCTCCAGTGAACTTCACTGATGATGGAAAAAAAGTCATCTTTTAATAAAGCACACTTAGATTTCCATTTGCAATTTTTACTTTTAAGGAACCATCTGTTTCTTTGGAGGAGATCCTCTTTAAACTTTGGGCCTTTAATTATGGTTCAATTAAGAAAAAAGCTTGATAATGTAGTGGAAGCATAAAAGCTTATATCAAGTTATGAGAAGAAACATAAGTCCTTAGCGCTGCTGTTAATATCAGGAGATATAAAAACTGTTTTTATGGTGGTCATTTAAGCAGTTATTTTAATCTTAAAGAACAAAATGACTTCATCAGGCTACAGAACTAGGGAATCCTGGATGAGGACATTTGTGAGAAAGCAAGAATATGGAAAATGACAAACTAGTGAGATGAAATACTAAAGAGCCTTAGGCAAGGTGTCGAGAGCTTAAAAGCAAAACTGCCCCTCTCTGAAGGACAGGACATATCCAAGTCTTTATTTCTTTGAATATCAGCCTATCAGCTGCCATGGGCCCAGCAGTGTGATGAGGAAAAGAGGAGAAATAATGATAATCAAGGGATTGCACCTTTACAAGAGAAGGTGTTACCTTTTTTCTGCTCTCTACCAATTCCTCTTATGTCTGATATCCACCCCCTAGACGTAAAATGCTGTAGTGTTTTTGGATTCTAGGGAGCACTGAGAATTAAAAAGCCAGAGCACATAAAGTTGTCTTCTCTTTCTGTCTGATTCACTTACGGCAGGAGTTGTAAAAATATCAAACTTTCTTTCTACTTTTTTTTTTGGTGGTCAATATGTGGTAAAATTGTAAACTACATTTGTTTAAACAAAGTTATATGAGGTTTAGCTGGGAAAAGAGTAGTCCTCAGGCCTCAGAGTCTGCCTTGATTAGATTTTATTTTGTTTTAATTGTTTAGGAAATGGGGTCGCTCCATAAAACCTAATCTGATTTATCAGAGTTCTCTCCATAGAGGTTTTTGTTTATCCAACTGACGTGATAGTTTGGTTTCCATTTGCCATTGATTCTCATACCTATGTCATATATAGGGAAATTTGAGTAAAAATAAGGGCTTGGGGCTAAATTTAGACATTTCTGGGCTTCCTTAAAATAAAAGTTATCTGAATATCACGTGATAGCACTCCAGGAATATTTTTTAAACCTACTTTTGTATATTGTAATATTGTATATATTGTAACCAGGAGGAGAAATTTCACTTTCAAATCAACACTAATGATAATAATTAAAGCAACAATGGGCAGTGACCAAGATAATCTTAAAGCTTCCTTCAGCCTGACTGAACTTTAAATATTTTCTTCCTAACTCAAGGCCCTGACTTGCCTTTACCTTAGAAAACTTGGAATTGTAAATTATTTATCTATCCCTTTAAGATGTAAATCTTTTTAAAGGCCTCTTGCCAGTTTTACAGCCAAGGAATATCTTACTCAAGGACCTGGGAGCCATCCCATTCAAATGGAATCACCAAGGAGGATAGAATTCCTATATCTCAGTCTGTGATAGAACCCTTACATCTCAGTTTCTGTGTGAGCACAGGAGCCCAGTTTCGATGGAAGCCACTTAGCAAACAAAGATGGTCTAATCACAGTGCGAAAAATAAATTGCAAACTCAGGAATAACTCTACAGCTCACCATGCTCAACACATTGACCGATCTCTTACCTAATGTCCTCCAGTACTATTTCACTTGTTCACCTCAGTGCTTAAAAACCCTCTCACCTTTTATTTCAGCGGAGTTGAGTTCAGACTGAGTTCTTGACCTTCCTCCTATTGCAGTAGCCTTGAATAAATGATCCCTATCGGTTTAACCCTGTCCAATACAGTTTTTGCTTTGACAGCACTTGCATAGCACTCACAACTTGCCGTGATTGAAAGCCAGAACTTTATACAAGTTCTTTTTGCTTTTGCTTTTTATGGAAGAGAAACTGAAGCCCAGAGTGATTAAGCCAATTGCTCAAAGTTAGCCCTGGATGGAAGGGGCAGAGCTGAGGTCAAGTCCAGATTGCCAGGCTCTACAATCTATGCTCTTAACCCAGTGCAATACCTTCAGTCAGATAAGTTCTGAGTTCATACATGTTGATGCAGAATAAAGAAAATAAAAACAGCAGAGCCACAAGTCAAGAAACTTGTGTGGGTTGTTGGAAAAAAAAGAGTTGGTATTTCTGAATGAGAGGTCTAGTTCTACTGGGCAAGAAGAGGTGTCCATATGGCTTTGAAAACAGATTTTATTTAAATTTGAGTGGTAGACACAGATTGTTAGGACACAGTTTCAGGCCTCTTTGACACAGATCAGGAGCTATTTACATCTTTTGTCTATGCTGTAATTATATTTTTTGAAGCAGTGAGCAAATATTCAGATCTTAAAGATAATAGATTCTCTTTTAAACCAAATGAAATAATATAAACATTCTACCTTTTTACTGCCTAATTGTTATGTGATATCTCGAAATTCTTATGAATTAATCAAACATTTTTATGGTAAATTGCATCTACTATGCTGTGATGGATGGAGTGTGTCTATTTAGGAGGAGTTCTTCAAGCGAGAGAAGAGAGATTGGTAAATCCCAGGCGGCTAGCCTTTCACAAAGAGAATCTTTGTCCTTCAAATATTATCAGTAGAACATTGCTAAGGAGACTTTTGTTTGAGGATTTTCTGAGCAGTATTCTTTCTCTGCTGATGTCCAGCTTTGTTTTGCTAGCCAATCTGGCCAGACTCACACATGATCTGCATGGGTCAGTGCTTCTCAGAAGAGAAGGCCAAAGACTTGCATGGTGGTCTTTAGCAGATCTGTGGTGTTCAGTATGCTGACCTGTAGCATGAACTATAATCCCAGCTGTATCTGCTAAATAGAGTTCAAGTAGACCTTCTTTGCAGGTAATGAACTCTATTCTTTACTATGAACTCTGAATCCTTAGATGATTAATATCAGTAAACACTCTTACTTGGTTCTGAGAAAAATCATTTTTTATTACCAGTATCATCCTCTTCTCAATATTTTACTTGTAGTCATTTTTCTGATACCTTAGAACTTTGATCAGAGTTCTGGAGGTCACAGACCTCCATTTGGAGTGCTTCCTCTTGCATTCTGAACGGGAGCAGGATAACATTAGACTATGGGTCTTTAGGCTAAAGATCTTTACTAGTGAACACAACAGAAATGGAAATTTCCCAGCTTTATGCTTCTTAATTAATGCCTACTGATTGGATCAGACTCTAATCAGCTTATCTTAAATAGCAATGTATAAACAAATGTCAAAAGGAAACTATAAAACCAAAAATGAGGGCTTCCCTGGTGGCACAGTGGTTGAGAGTCCGCCTGCCAATGCAGGAGACACGGGTTCGTGTCCCGGTCCGCGAAGATCCCGCATGCCGCGGAGCGGCTGGGCCCATGAGCCATGGCCGCTGAGCCTGCGAGTCCGGAGCCTGTGCTCTGCAACAGGAGAGGCCACAGCAGTGAGAGGCCCGTGTATCACAAAAAAATAAATAAAAAACTGAAAAAAGAGATTGTCTGATTTTAGTAATACCTGTATACACTGGTCCCTTTACTGCTCTCAGTTCATTAGCACTGTCTTTTTTTTTTTTTTTTGTGGTATGCGGGCCTCTCACTGCCGTGGCCTCTTCCGTTGCGGAGCACAGGCTCCGGACGCACAGGCTCCGCGGCCATGACTCACGGGCCCAGCCGCTCTGCGGCATGTGGGATCTTCCCGGACTGGGTCACAAACCCGTGTCCCCTGCTTTGGCAGGCAGACTCTCAACCACTGCGCCACCAGGGAAACCCAGCACTGTCTATTCTTAACTTCCCTCTTTAACCAGCTTACTTTACCTAGAACAGAGTCTCAGTAATAATACACACTCTTGCCTCTCTGTGGTTTTTATATCACATGTCCCCATACAACCCTAATCCTCGATGATTCTAACCATGCATTTTCCCTGGACCTGCATTAGAACACATGGGAAGAGGCACGTCAGCAGAGACAAGTTCTGTCATAAATTGATGACCACTCACTTTATATACTGCTCATAATTTTTACCACGTTTCTCAAGTCTAATAAGCTCACAGATTCTCTGAAAAATTAAGTCAACACTCTAACCACCTTTGTTCTAACTACCCTTGCTCTCCTCCTTCCAATTGTTTGATGACCATTTCTAATTGATAGAAAGTTATAGCCAGATGCTGGGAGCGCCTCATTTCTCAGCATCAAACATAGAAACATGGCCTTGCTACTCCATATGTGCTCCACTTACCAGCAGCATGGGCATCACCTGGAAATGTGTTAGAAATGTAGACCTACTGAATCTAAACCTACATTTAACAAGTTCCCTGGTGGTTTTGTGTGTATTAAAGTTAGGGTAGCACTGAAATGAGGAAGACACAGATTCTTTTTTCTCTCCTTTGAAAGCAGTTTCTTTTCCTGTAGAAGGCATATGTCTTTTCTTTCTCCTCCTAATTTCTCAGAAATTTACATTGAGATTATTCCTTCTCTTCCCAGTGTATTCAGTTTCACTTTCTCAACTCCGATTCCCTGCATTCACCTTTTAGATCTAAAATTTCTCCATTAAACACTTGCATTTATCAAATTAAAAGAAAATAAACACACCAGTTACTGCCTTAGTTTCTTCTTGTCTTCAGAGCCAACTTCTCAAGTGAAATGTTCATACTTAGTGTCCATTTCTTCATCTAACATTCTGTTCAACCCACTGCAAATTGGCCTCTCAGCAGTCACTACACTAAGTACTATTCTCAGCAAATTTGCATATTTCATGCCTCATCATAATCTCTCAGCAACATCTGACACTGTGAGAAGCACATATAAATGAATGAAGGACAGTATAAATACTGGCAGCTCAGACTCTTAACTTTCTACTTTCTTCTCCCAAGTATAATCTTTCTAGTCATTTCATCTTTCACCTCTGATTTCTAAGGAAAATAAGCAGATATTAAGGCACATGCAAAAACTGCTTCAGTTTTCATAATTGCTCTATATCTAGCACCTAGTCTAACACTGGGCCCTCAGATTTTATCAAAAGAATGAATATATGCTTTAGGTTACATGTTCTTCCCCCAATCATCTACTAAAAGTTTTATTTTCTTCCCTTAGTTCATGTAGTAATTACCCTTTACTGAAATAAAACATCCAGCCTTTTCTTTCTCCCCTCCCCCTGCCCCGGGATAGACTTGTGCTTATATCAAAGGATGTTCATGTATGATGAATGAACAGGATGGAGATAAGGAGCTTTTCTACTTTTATTATCCTTGGGATTTTATCCAGTATTTAACCCTGAACTCTCTTCAGGATTATAAGCAAGAAATTGGGCTTGCACCACTTTCATTATTTGAATATCTGTTAGAAATGACTCTATGAATTAATGGAAAGAAAGAGAGAATTTCCTAAGCCTCTACTCTATTATAGAATTCAAAAGTTTGAAAGCTAAACCCAATTTTATTCTCAGAGACTACTGGGAGTCTTCTAGGTCAGTATAAGTCTTTCAAGGGCCTGTGTCTTTGCCCTATTTTCTGCCAGTGTGTGTATGTATTCAATTTATGATTGTTCTGTAGGTTACTGCAGAAAGACACAGGGCACTTAGGGTTCAATCAATACCATGCAGGAAAAATAAAAAGATACCATGATTTAAAGTAATTTGGGGAATGCTTATATTAGTATACTCCCTTTTAAGTAAACTCACAGTTTACATTATTATATAATCTTTATTTTAAAGGCTCCCTGTGTTTTTATCTTATAAATCTAATGTTTTGAGAAATAATTTTGAGGCAGCACTGCTAAAGAGGAGACCCAAAACAATTACTAGCAATAGCTATAAGGCTAAGGCTTCAGTTGCCTTAGTAATAATAGTTACTAGTTTTGGAGCTCCTACCCTCTCAGACATTATATATAACAATTTTTGATATTGTGTATACTTCTTTTATAGATAAGGACACTAAAGCTTAGACAGATTAAATAACATCCTACCTAAGATCTCTCAGTTATTACTGAGAGAACTGCAAACCAAGACGATCTAAAGTTTACCTTCTTTCCACCTCATCTTCATTTCTTCCCTTCCACTGTCAAGTTAGCCGTTAGAGTAGAAGCACCATCTGCTTTATTGGAAGTTCCACACTGTTTTTATTCAGTATTGAGTTTTGGGTAGGAACTTCTCCTTAAATTGATGTAATCTATGTATACTTATTTACTTGGCTTTTCTAAAGAAATAGTAATAACATGATGGCTTGTTTGAGTGTACTGACAGATATACCTGCCAAGAGTATAAGATAAACCCTGCAATTTTCTCAAAATTCAAAATTATTTTCCACTGACCCTGGTCAAAATCCGTCCCTGTAAAGAGAGAAATTTCCCATATAAGGCATTAGCCAGCATCATGGTAAACCTTTCCAGCTTCTTTTGTTTCCTTTCTCCTCTGTAACTTCCACCATTGGAAATAACAATCCCCTGATCACTTCTACAGCCTTTCTGATGTGAACTGACTCAGGAGTTGCCGAGCATAAATGAACCATCTCTTTTTAAAAAGCTGTCGAATGTGCCTCCTTATCGTTTTAGCTGTGTGATGAGAGATTTGTCTCAACATGGTTATTTACACACAATTAGAGGAAATTAAATTCTACTGGTAGTCTTTTTTTGTAAAAATTAATAATATAAAATGTCCTTTCAGAAATGCTCTGAAGTGTATTCTTAATGAAGTATAAATTATCAACATTTGAATGTGTTTTTATTTTTAAAATATTTATTTATTTATTTGGTTGAGCTGGGTCTTAGTTGCTGTGTGTGGGATCTTTGTTGTGACACATGCGATCTTTTAGTTGTGGCATGCAGGCAAGATCTAGTTCCCCAACCAGGGATCGAACCCAGGCCCCTGCATTGGGAGCATGGAGTCTTAACCACTGGACCACCAGGGAAGTCCCTGTATGTGTTTTCAAATGTCACCCTTAGATGACAATTTTTGAGCCCTTCATGTCCTGGCTCAATCACTTAGTCAGTTAGACGTGGGGGGAGTTACTTATTCTTCTAAGATTCCGTTTCTTCATTAGTAAAAAGGGGCCATCCATAGTTCCTACGGTTTAGGGTTGTTCTAGGAATAAATAAAATATAATCTTCTTAGCACAAAGCCTGGTACACGCTGTATGCACATTAAAGATTAGGAATTTGGTGTATCATCTTTCCTCCCCAACATAAGGACTGAAAATAGATAATGAGCTTATTTTCAACCTTAAAATGCTAATCAATTTAAGTTACTATTTTTGTCTTTTCTTATGTTACACACTTGAAAGTAGTCTTGTGTTTTATTGTTGTTTTAGTCTTTTATGAGAGAGTAGAATCCACCAACACTCTTGCTAAAAGTTACTCTTTGGAGGAACTTTTTCTTCCCCCAGTAGTACTCTCACTTCCCCCTGCACCATAGGATCCATGAAGCAGCCTTATTTCCAGCAGGAGATGGAAACTTCATCTGAAGTCTTTTTCAGTCATATTTGTAAGGTGCTTTATGCTATATTACACTCTTCTTTTAACCTAAAATGAAAATCCCCATACTTAGGGATTATAGTTCCTTTTTTTACATTCTTAAGGACATCCTGATATCAATGACCCAAGCCTTCAGAACTCCAGTTAATGAATAAGAGATAATGTTTTGAAAGATGAAGTCCTATTTTTAACCTAAGCACCACGTTATTAGTGTTTATGGTGTTTATGCTTTGAGTTAGAGATATTAATGCTGATATTATTAGAGATAATATTTGTTTTTGCATAGTGACTAAGCTGCTAGCACCTTTCAGTTCTCTTTGGAAGTTTGATTTGATGCAAACATCATAAAATTTGGCTATAAAAATTGTTGACAAACATTTAAGATGGGGCAAGAATTTCATTTTTAAAATGAGAAAAAGTTTTCTTCTATTCATTTTATTCCTCTACTGTCCCTGAGTATCCACAATATTTATAGACAACAAAAACAACAAAAATCTCATGAAGAATAGAACCATGCTATAGGAGAATTAGAAAGCTATACTAAAATGTGCTGAATTTCACCTTAGCTCAAGCAAATCCTGAAATCCAGTATCTGTATGCCAGATGGTTCTACATTCCTAATAGCACTTGTTTCTCAGTGATATAACTTAGACATAAATTCTATATTTAATTATATATATAAAATTGACAGTACACATGCTTAGCTATTTTATGACATGTAACCCAGCAGACAGCATACCTTTAACTAGCATTTTGGCTACTTCTGCTAAATTCTCCCCAACTAATGCAATCAAGGAGAATTACCATACCAGTTGCTTGTGCTTATGCCACATGAGAGAGCCTTGGACATAAGCTGTGCAATTCATTCTGTTTGCTACCAAGTAATTCTTTGCAGACCTGTAAATCAAAACTGTGGCCGATTTTCAGCAGTATGATTGTCATGTTTTAGAAATTTGGCTAATTAAAACTTTACGAGTAGACAATGAAGCGTAAAGGTCTCATATTTGAGAATTAAAAGTGTCTAGACAAGAGCAGTTTGTTTTTTGGTTTTTTGGTACCATAGTGCATATGTATTTTTAAATACAATTTCTTTTTTTAATTTGGGAGAGGGGATAAGATTAGTAATATATTCAAATGATTATTTATATTTGACCTTTAAATCTTCTGAAGTGTCATTTGGGCTTGCATCCTATAAACAAATCTCCTTTGTGCTTTCAATTATGCTATGATAGGGTGTGAAACACTTTTCTGCACTGATTCTTAAATGAAATAAGCATGGAAATAGTGGGCAGAAAAATTTCAATTGTATTTCTGTAGCTATTAACTCTTACAAAGAGTTTAGGGGAAAAGATTTTTTTGTTTTTTGAGTTTTTTTATTTGTTTTGTTTTGTTTTGTTTTTGCGGTACGCGGGCCTCTCACTGTTGTGGCCTCTCCAGTCGCGGAGCACAGGCTCCGGACGCGCAGGCTCAGCGGCCATGGTTCACGGGCCCAGCCGATCCGCGGCAGGTGGGATCTTCCCGGACCGGGGCACGAACCCGTGTCCCCTGCATCGGCAGGCAGACTCTCAACCACTGTGCCACCAGGGAAGCCCTGTTTTGTTTTGTTTTTAATGTGTTCCCTAACAAAAAAGGAAAGATAACAAACATTTCAAGAGAAGAAAAGGGTTAGAAACTTGGGGAAAATTTTTGGTTTTCTTAAGTTTTTTTGTTTGACTAATATCATTGAGACAACTTAAAACATTTGCTTGATGGTTAACTAATGATAAGCCTAGTATTATCGCCAGCATATTTATTTGAGAATGCTGGTTTGCATTTGGTTTAGATTTTCATTTACAAAGCTGTTCCAAATATCAACAAGAAGAGTCATGAAATAAACAAAGCAACAGGGCAATACTTGTAGTGTGCTTTACACTCTGATCACTACTCCCCTACTTATTATTTTTGGAAACACAGAGTAGGATAATCTCACTCCCAGGTGGTGAGAGGAGCCTCTGGAAGAACCTCCTATATGACATGTATTTAACATACATCTATGATGAGGCCTGCCTATATGTGCTTGTTTTCTGGGGATGGTAATATTTTAATATGTCAGTCATTTAAACATTAAAGTAAAAGGCTTTGAGGGTAGATGTTGAAGTATAGAAAACAAGGAGGGTGTGTTAAGTATATCTTTTTATTCTTATGTTTTGATATCTGGGCCTTATGGACCCTGGTGAGACTGCCCCTTCCAGGGCTGGCTGATACCTAAGGATAGTAAAGGACTGGACATGAATGCACATTTATAGGCAAACTAACCAATTCAGAGCCTCCCCTCACCTCTTCTACAGGACTTTTACACTCTGGGTCAATATTCCCCTGCCCTAATCATCCCAGGATCAGGTAACAGTCAACTAAGGCCAGCTCCCATGCCCTAGAGCCTGCTAAGATTATTCAAACTACTCAATCCTAAAACTGCCTACTTTGCCTCACTCATTCCTTCCCTCTAAAACTTCAACACATCGTCCCCTGGTTCCTCTGCCTCCTGACAAACCTGGTACTTCTCCAGGGAAGAAGAGAAGAGAGAATAAAGCTATTAATATATTCAAATGAAATTTTTATTATTTTTTTAAATCTTCTTAAAGTTTCATCTGGCCTTCTATAAGCACATCTAAATGGCCCTACCCCCTCCTCTTGGAGACTATGAAGAATAAACTATCTTTTCAACAGCAGTCCTTTCCTGATCTGGCCTCACCATTTTAAAACAGAAGAATACTTGACTGATACTATGGCAAAAGGAAGAAAAGCCCAATACAGTAGTCCCCCCTTATCCATGGGGTGTACATTCCAAGACCTCCAGTGGATGCCTGAAAACATGGATAGTACCGAAGCTTATATAAACTATGTTTCCTCCTATTCATACATACATAAAGTTTAATTTATAAATGAGGCACAGTAGGCAATTACCAACAATAACTAATAAAAAAATAGAATGATTATAACAATACACTGTATTAAAAGTTACATGAATGAGGTCTCTTTCTTTCTCTCTCAAAACATCTTATTGTACTAATTTAATGTCTTTTCCACCTTAACTAAGTATTTATCAGGCACTGTGACCATAACTTTCGTAGTTTGAGTTGTGACAGCAAAACTAGTACACATTTCTTTTTCCTTCTTCACAATTCATGGATAGAAGAGTTGGTCTTAGCATAGATCGTGGCAACCTCAGTACGCTATTTTTTTTCTTTCCATATTGAGAACATTTAACTTTTCACTTAGAGGAAGCACTTTATGGCTTCTCTTTGGCAATTTAAATTGCCAGCATCACTACTTTTGTGCTTTGGGACCATTATTAAGTAAAATGTGGGTTACTGTGATATCACAATAGTCAATCTGCTAGCCTAGATGGCTACTAAGTGACTAACCAGCGGGATGATTCACATCCAGAGAGGGACAGTGTACTAGATCTCATCACACTCCACAGAATGGTGCTCAATTTAAAACTTTATGAATTGTTTATTTCTGGAATTTTCCATTTAATATTTCAGACTGCTTTTGACAGTTGACCCCAGGTGACTGAAACCGTGGAGAGTGAAACCATGGGTCAGAGGTACTACTGTACCTGAAAGTAACTGAAGAGATTTTTTTAATCTATGGATTCTCCATTTTAAGATACAAGATGAAAAACTATATAACAATATATGCTTTGCAACAAGTAAACTCAATTGAAGTTGAGAATTCATGAGAGAAAATTCTTCTGTCATTCCCATATGTTTGATGAAAATAACATTAGACTTGGAGACCATAGTCCTGGACTTAGCCCCAAACAAATGCATGACCATGGATAAATCACCCTTGCTGAGACTTGGGTTAGATAACAGAGGGTAGAGCAAGAGAGTGTGACAAGAGGGTGCATTCTAATGCTGATAAATGTGCTTTCAAGAGTATAAAATACTAAACACACTAGAGATAGTTGTATGTTTGCTGGTATTCTAATTCTTTAAATTAGACATCAATGTTGTCTTCCATACAACATCCCTTATTGTGAGTGTGTATATATACATATACAATTGACCCTTGAACAACTCGGGGGTTAGGGGCGCCGACCCCTGCACAGCCTAAAATCTACGTAAAACTTTACAGTCCCTACTCTGTATATGCCATTTCATATCCAAGGATTCAACGAACTTCGGATCATGTAATACTGTTTTACATATTTAGTGGAAAAAAAATCCATTTGTAAGTGAATCTGTGTAGTTCAAACCTGTGTTGTTCAAGGGCCAACTGCATATCTATATGTAAGATGTATCTATATCTGTATCAAGATTCTGGCCATGAAAACAAGTAGCAAGTTGTGGGCATTGTGGGGGAGTGGGGGCGATGTTGGTGCAGTTTGTTCCACAGGCAGAGTGTTTGTAAAAATCAGACAATATCCTTTGCTGTGTTGCAAGAGTGGCCAGCAGCATGCTTGTGATGAATGACTACTAAATGCCATAGTCTCTCAAATTAAAGCCATCTAACCTAATTCTATCACTTTCTATTGTCTCTTCTTTCCTCTTTCTCTATTTTCAAAAAGGTGAGGGAACACTTTAGGGAAAAGAGGTAGGCTGAAGCAAGCAACAGAAACCATTACCTAGCCCCAAAACATGAACATTTACACATAGGTATTCTTTCAAGAGTTTTAGAGTTGTAGCTCTTAAATTTAGACCTTTGATCGATTTTTAGTTAACTTTTTTGTGAATATTAAGGTAGGGTCCAATTTCATTCTTTTGCAGGGGGCTCTCCCATTGTATTGTACCAGCATCCATTGTTTTTTCTTTTCCCTGAGAACATCCTTCTTATTTATTTATTTTTATGTTTATTTATTTATTTTCCTATTAGTCATCCATTTTATAAACATCAGTGTGTACAGGTCAACACCAATCTCCCAATTCATCATACCACCATCCCCACCCCCCACCGCTTTCCCCCCTTGGTGTCCATACATATGTTCTCTACATCTGTGTCTCAATTTCTGCTCTACAAGCCGGTTCATCTGTACCATTTTCTAGGTGCCACATATATGTGTTAATATATGATATTTGTTTTTCTCTTTCTGACTTACTTCACTCTGTATGATAGTCTGTAGATCCATCCACGTCACTACAAATGACCCAATTTTGTTCCTTTTCATGGCTGAGTGATATTCCATTGTATATATGTACCACCACTTCTTTATCCATTTGTCTGTCGATGGGCATTTAGGTTGCTTCTATGACCTGGCTATTGTAAATAGTGCTGCAATGAACTTTGGGGTGCATGTGTCTTTATGAATTATGGTTTTCTCTGGGTATATGCCCAGTAGTGAGATTTCTGGGTCATACAGTAATTCTATTTTTAGTTCTTTAAGGAACCTCCATACATTCTCCATAGTGGCTGTATCAATTTACATTCCCACCAACAGTGCAAGAGGGTTCCCTTTTCTCCACACCCTCTCCAGCATTTGTTGTTTGTAGATTTTCTGATGATGCCTATTCTAACTGGTGTGAGGTGATACCTCATTGTAGTTTTGATTTGCATTTCTCTCATAATTAGTGATGTTGAGCAGCTTTTCATGTGCTTCTTGGCCAACTGTATGTCTTCTTTGGAGAAATGTCTATTTAGGTCTTCTGCCCACTTTTGGATTGGGTTGTTTGTTTTATTAATATTGAGCTCCATGAGCTGTTTATATATTTTGGAGATTAATCCTTTGTCTGACGATTCATTTGCAAATATTTTCTCCCATTCTGAGGGTTGTCTTTTTGTCTTATTTATGGTTTGCTTTGCTGTGCAAAAGCTTTGAAGTTTCATTAGGTCCCATCTGTTTCTTTTTCTTTTTATTTCCATTACTCTAGGAGGTGGATCAAAACAGATCTTGCCATGATTTATGTCAAGGAGTGTTCTTCCTATGTTTTCCTCTAAGAGTTTTATAGTGTCCAGTCTTACTTTTAGGTCTCTAATCCATTTTGGGGTTATTTTTGTGTATGGTGTCAGGGAGTGTTCTAAGTTCATTCTTTTACATGTAGCTGTCCAGTTTTCCCAGCACCACTTATTGAAGAGACCGTCTTTTCTCCATTGTATATGCTTGCCTCCTTTGTCATAGATTAGTTGACCATAGGTGTGTGGGTTTATCTCTGGGCTTTCTATCCTGTTCCATTGATCTATATTTCTGTTTTTGTGCCAGTACCATATTGTCTGGATTACTGTAGCTTTATATTATAGTCTGAAGTCAGGGAGTCTGATTCCTCCAGCTCCGTTTTCTCCCTCAAGATTGCTTTAGCTATTCGGGGTCTTTTGTGTCTCCATACAAGTTTTAAGATTTTTTGTTCTATTTCAGTAAAAAATGCCATTGGTAATTCGATAGGGATTTCATTGAATCTGTAGATTGCTTTTGGTAATATAGTCATTTTCACAATATTGATTCTTCCAATCCAAGAACATGGTATATCTCTCCATCTGTTGGTATCATTTTTAATTTCTTTCATCAGTCTCTTACAGATTTCTGCATACAGGTCTTTTGTCTCCCTAGGTAGGTTTATTCCTAGGTATTTTATTCTTTTTGTTGTAGTGGTAAATGGGGGTGTTTCCTTAATTTCTCTTTCAGATTTTTCATCATTAGTGTATAGGAAAGCAAGAGATTTCTGTGCATTAATTTTGTATCCTGCTACTTTACCAAATTCATTGATTAGCTCTAGTAGTTTTCTGGTAGCAACTTTAGGGTTCTCTATGTATAGTATCATATCATCTGCAAACAGTGACTGTTTTACATCTTCTTTTCCAATTTGTATTCCTTTTATTTATTTTTCTTCCCTGATCGCCGTGGCTAAGACTTCCAAAACTATGTTGAATAATAGTGGTGAGAGTGGACATCCTTGTCTTGTTCCTGATCTTAGAGGAAATACTTTCAATTTTTCACCATTGAGAATGATGTTTGCTGTCTGTTTGTCATATATGGCCTTTATTATGTTGAAGTAGGTTCCCTCTATGCCCACTTTCTGGAGAGTTTTTATCATAAATGTGTGTTGAATTTTGTCAAAAGCTTTTTCTGCATCTATTGAGATGATCATATGGTTTTTCATCTTCAATTTGTTAATATGGTGTATCACATTGATTTGCATATATTGAAGAATCCTTGCATCCCTGGGATAAATCCCACTTGATCATGGTGTATGATCCTTTTAATGTGTTGTTGTATTCTGTTTGCTAGTATTTTGTTGAGGATTTTTGCATCTATATTCATCAGTGATACTGGTCTATAATTTTCTTTTTTTGTAGTATCTTTGTCTGGTTTTGGCATCAGGGTGATGGTGGCCTCATAGAATGAGTTTGGGAGTTTTCCTTCCTGTGCAATTTTTTGGAAGAATTTGAGAAGGATGGGTGTTGGCTCTTCTCTAAATGTTTGATAGAATTCACCTGTGAAGCCATCTGGTCCTGGACTTTGGTTTGCTGGAAATTTTTAATCACAGTTTCAATTTTATTACTTGTGATTTGTCTGTTCATGTTTTCTGTTTCTTACTGGTTCAGTCTTGGAAGGTTATACCTTTTTAAGAATTTGTTCATTTCTTCCAGGTTGTCAGTTTTATTGGCATAGAGTTGCTTATAGTAGTCTCTTAGGATGCTTTGTATTTCTGCAGTATCTGTTGTAACTTCTATTTCATTTCTATTTGTATTGATTTGAGTCCTCTCCCTCTTTTTCTTGATGAGTCTGGCTAATGGTTTATCAATTTTGGCTAATGGTTTATCAATTTTGTTTATCTTCTCAAAGAACCAGCCTTTAGTTTTATTGAGCTTTGCTATTGTTTTCTTTGTTTCTGTTTCATTTATTTCTGCTCTGATCTTTATGATTTCTTTCCTTCTGCTAACTTTGGGTTTTGTTTGTTCTTCGTTCTCTAGTTCCTTTAGGTGTAATGTTAGATTTTTCATTTGAGATTTTTCTTGTTTCTTGAGGTAGGCTTTTATAGCTATAAACTTCCCTCTTTGAACTGCTTTTGCTGCATCCCATAGGTTTGGATCATCGTGTTTTCATTGTCATTTGTCTCTAAGTATTTTTTGATTTCCTCTTTGATTTCTTCAGTGAGGTCTTGGTTATTTAGTAACGTATTGTTTAGCCTCCATGTTTTTGTGTTTTTTACATTTTTTCCCCTGTAATTGATTTCTAATCTCATAGCATTATAGTCAGAAAAGTTGTTTCATATGATTTCAATTTTCTTAAATTTACTGAGGCTTGATTTGTGACCCATGATGTGATCTTTACTGGAGAATGTTCTGTGTGCATTTGAGAAGAAAGTGTAATCTGCTGTTTTTGAATGGAATGTCCTATAAATATCAATTAAAACTATCTGGTCTGTTGTGTCATTTAAAGCTTGTGTTTCCTTATTAATTTTCTGTTTGGATGATCTGTCAATTGGTGTAAGTGAGGTGTTAAAGTCCCCCACTATTATTGTGTTACTGTCGATTTCCTCTTTTAGAGCTGTTAGCAGTTGCCTTATGTATTGAGGTGCTCCTATGTTGGGTGCATATATATTCATAATTGTTATATCTTCTTCTTGGATTGATCCCTTGATCATTATGTAGTGCCCTTCCTTGTCTCTTGTAACATTCTTTATTGTAAATTCTATTTTATCTGATATGATTATAGCTACTCCAGCTTTCTTTTGATTTCCATTTGCATGGAATATCTTTTTCCATCCCCTCACTTTCAGTCTGTATGTGTCCCTAGGTCTGAAGTCGGTTGCTTGTAGACAGCCTATACATGGGTCTTGTTTCTGTATCCATTCAGCCAGTCTACTTCTTTTGTTTGGAGCATATAATCCATTTACATTTAAGGTAATTATTGATATGTATGTTCCTATTACCATTTTCTTAATTGTTTTGGGTTTGTTTTTTTAGGTCCTTTTCTTCTCTTGTGTTTCCCACCTAGAGATGTTCCTTTAGCATTTGTTGTAGAGCTGTTTTGGTGGTGCTGAATTCTCTTAGCTTTTGCTTGTCTGTAAAGCTTTTTTTTTTTTTTTTTTTGCGGTATGCGGGCCTCTCACTGTTGTGGCCCCTCCCATTGTGGAGCACAAGCTCTGGACGCACAGGCTCAGCGGCCATGGCTCACGTGCCCAGCTGCTCCGCGGCATGTGGGATCTTCCTGGACTGGGGCACGAGCCCATGTCCCCTGCATCGGCAGGTGGACTTTCAAACACTGTGCCACCACGGAAGCCCCAGTGTAAAGCTTTTGATTTCTCCATCGAATCTGAATGAGATCCTGGCTGGGTACAGCAATCTTGGTTGTAGGTTCTTCCTTTTCATCACTTAACTATATCATACCACTCCCTTTTGGCTTGTAGAGTTTCTGCTGAGAAATCAGCTGTTAACCTTATGGGAGTTCCCTTGTATGTTATTTGTTGTTTTCCCTTGCTGCTTTCAATAATTTTTCTTTGTCTTTAATTTTTGCCAGTTTGATTACTATGTGTCTTGGCGTGTTTCTCCTTGTGTTTATCCTGTATGGGACTTGCTGTGCTTCCCGGACTTTGGTGGCTGTTTCCTTTCCCATGTTAGGAAAGTTTTCAACTATAATCTTTTCAAATATTTTCCCTGGTCCTTTCTCTCTCTCTTCTCCTTCTGGGACCCCTATAATGCAAATGTTGTTGCATTTAATGTTGCCCCAGAAGTCTCTTAGGCTGTCTTCATTTCTTTTCATTCTTTTTTCTTTATTGTGTTCTGCAGCAGTGAATTCCACCATTCTGTGTTCCAGGTCATTTATCCATTCTTCTGCCTCAGTTTTTCTGCTGTTGATTCCTTCTAGGGTAGTTTTCATTTCAGTTATTGTATTGTTCATCTCTGTTTGTTTGTTCTTTAATTCTTCTAGATCTTTGTTAAACATTTCTTGCATCTTCTCGATCTTTGCCTCCATTCTTTTTCCCTGGTCCTGGAGCATCTTCACTATCATTATTCTGAATTCTTTTTCTGGAAGATTGCCTATCTCCATTTCATTTAGTTGTTTTTCTGGGGTTTTATCTTGTTCCTTCATCTGGTACATAGCCCTCTGCCTTTTCATCTTGTCTATCTTTCTGTGAATGTGGTTTTTGTTCCACAGGCTGCAGGATTGTAGTTCTTCTTGCTTCTGCTGTCTGCCCTCTGGTGGATGAGGCCATATAAGTGGTTTGTGGAAGTTAGTTGATGGGAGGGACTGGTGGTGGGTAGAGCTGGCTGTTGCTCTGGCGGGCAGAGCTCAGTAAAACTTTAATCCACTTGTCTGCTGGTGGGTCAGGCTGGGTTCCCTCCCTGTTGGTTGTTTGGCATGAGGTGACCCAATACTGGAGCCTACCCAGGCTCTTTGGTGGGGCTAATGGTGGACTCTGGGAGGGCTCACACCAAGGAGTACTTCCCAGAACTTCTGCTGCTGGTGTTCTTGTCCCTTCATGAGCCACAGCTGCCCCCCGTCTCTGCAGGAGACCCTCCAACACTAGCAGGTAGGTCTGGTTCAGTCTCCTATGGGGTCACTGCTCCTTCCCCTAGGTCCCAATACGTACACTACTTTGTGTGTGCCCTCCAAGAGTGGTGTCTCTGTTTCCGCCAGTGCTGCCGAAGTCCTGCAGTCAAATCCCACTAGTTTTCAAGTCTCTAGGAATTCTAGGAATTCCTCCACCTGCTGCCAGACCCCCACGTAGGGAAGCCTGACGTGTGGCTCAGAACCTTCACTCCAATGGGTGGAATTCTGTGGTATAAGTGTTCTCCAGTTTGTGAGTCACCCACCCAGCAGTTATGGGATTTGATCTTATTGTGATAGCGCCTCTCCTACCATCTCACTGCAGCTTCTCCTTTGTCTTTGCATGTGAGGTATGTTTTTTGGTGAGTTCCAGTGTCTTCCTGTTGATGATTTTCAGCAGTTAGTTGTGATTCTGGTGTTCTCGAAAGAGGGAGTAAGAGCATGTCCCCCAGCACCCATTGTTAAAAGACTGTTCTTTCCTCATTGAATTCTTGGCACTTTTATTAAAAATTTGCTGACCATAATACAAGAGTTGATTTCTAGACTCTCAGTTCTATTCCATTGACCTATGTGTGTATCCTTAAACCAGTATGACAATGTTTTTTAAAAAATTTTGTGAATACATTAATCTCTTTTTTTCAGCTTTATTGAGATATAATTGACAAATAAAATTGTAAAATATTTATAGTGTACAACATGATGATTTGATGTACATATACTTTGTGAGTTTACCCCATTGAGTTAATTAACACATCTATCACCTCACATATTAACCTTTTTTTTGATGAGACCATAATATTTTGATTATTGTAGATTTATCTTAAGTTTTGAAATTGGGAAGTGTGACTCTTCCAACTTTGTTCTGTTTTTCAAGATTGTTATTTTGGGCTCCTTGAATTTCTATATGAATTTCAGGATCAGGTGATAAATTCTATGAATAAACCAGCCAGAATTTTGATAAGGATTGCTTGAATCTACAAATCACTTGAGAAGTATTGGCACCTAAGCAGTATTAAATTCCTATTCATGAGCATGAGATATCAATCATTGTCATTAGTTTGATCTTCTTTACTTTCTTCCAACAATATCTTATAGTTTTCAATATAAAAGTTTTACACTTCTTTTGTTAAATTTATTCCTTTTGTTAAATTTATTTCAATGTAAAAGTTTTATACTTCTTTTGTTAAAGTTATGTATTTTATTACTTGCCATACAGTTATAAGTGAAATTGCTTTCTTAATTTCATGTTCAAATTGAACATTGCTAGTAGATAGAATACAATTGATTTTTCTATGCTGATCTTTTAACCTGCATTCTTGCTGAACTCATGTTAACTCTAATATCTGTATGCTGATTCCTTAGAATTTTCTCTATATGTACTTTGTATTTCCTAAGATAAATTTATTTATACCTTTTGATAAATTTAAAATTTAATAATTGCATCTGCATCAGTTAGGCTTCTTCAGAGAAACAAAACCAATATAATTAGATGATAGATAGATATTAGATGATAGATAGAGATCTGTTTTAAGAAACTGACTCATGTAGTTGTGGGTACGACAAATCTGAAACCTGCAGGCCATCCCAACAGGCTGGAAACTCAGGTGGTTTTGATGCTGAAGTGTTAAAGGTAGACTTTCTTTCCTTGGATATCTAGTTTTTGCTCTTGGGGCTTTCATCGGATTGAACGAGACCCATCTACATTATTAGGGGTAATCTCCTTTAGTTAAAGTCAATTTACTATGGACTTTTAAACATCTTTACAAAATGCCTTCACAGAAACATCTAGATTAATGTTTGATTAAGTAACTTGGTACTATAGCATAGTCAAGTTGACACATATGACTAACCATCAAAAAAAAAAAGTGATACAAATGAACTTATGTACAAAACAGAAGCAGACTCATAGACTTCAAAACAAACTTATGGTTACCAAAGGGGAAAGCTGGGGGGTGGGGAGGGATAACAGAGGTTGGGATTAACATACACCCTACTATATATAAAATAAATAATCAACAAGCACATACTGTATAGCACAGGGAACTCTACTCAATATTCTGTAATAACCTATATGGGAAAATCTGAAAAAGAATAGGTATATGTATATGTATAACTGAATCACTTTGCTGTACACCTGAAACTAACGTAACATGTAAATCAAGTATACTCCAATATAAAATAAAAATTTAAAAAAGACTACCCATTACAATAACCAAAATATCACTTATTATTGTGCATTTTTATCCACAGTATTTCTGTATTTTTAGTGAAATTTAACATACATCAGAACTAGACTTGAAAGAAACTAAATATTCTATGATATTTTAAGAAAAGCCTATAAGTTTATTAGTTTTTCCCTCCATAGCATAGATTGATTAGACACATAATCTCAAAATTTTGTTTGGGCACTGAATTTTTCCTTAACATTTAGGTGAGTGCTATGCAAAGAATTTTATTTAAATCAACTATACTTCATTAAAAATAACAGAATTTTACTTATCTCTCAGAATGACAAGGGAGGAAGCCTTACCGAGTCCTTTGTACCTTCCCATCGTTCTTCCTATATCAGATTCACTTTCATTTTTTCTGAATTAAATATAACCCTGACAGTATTCAAGAAAGCACAGTGGAATGGACCATTTATTCACAGAATGGCAGTAGTGAGACCTCAAGGTCTAAACTTTTAGTTTGTCCTTTCAGAGCTACTTCTGCTGATTTCTCTTTGTTGTGCTGGGAATAGTTGGGTGGTCATTAAACAGTAGGTGAAAGGTGAGTGGGTGAAGAAAGTAATCCATTCTGATCTTCAAAACTGGCTATTACTTCACCCCATGCTGGGTCAGAATCTCCAGAAGGGATAAGATGGGCAGTTATAAAAAAGGAACAGCCAGAGAATAGCTATAAAATGTTTATAGAACACCTATAAAGTGACCCCCGAGGCTTAGTGAAATGGCTGCTTTATGGTTAAAGCATAGATTCCAGACTACTGTCTGACCCCCTGCTCTGCAAGAGACCACTTTCACACTCACTAAACCAGTTCAACCCAACCACTTGCTTCCACCTTTTTGTCCTTAAGGAGCCTGTAAATTAGGGGGTGGGGGAGAAGGTACATCACATTTGACTTTGAATTACTTAACTTAATTTGTTGGGAGAGGTCTGCTGATAGACACACTTAAATAATGGCTGATCCAGAAGGAATATCAGGATCTGGTTGGGCTAAAATGCTATGGGTCTTTATGGGGCTAACATGGGTGGGCCACAGTTCTTGGTCCTAACAACTTGGTGTTGGTGGTTTATGTGGGTAACAGTCAGACACCCCTCCTCATCAACCTACAAAACATTAAAAAAGGTTGTCCTCTGAGAGATATTAAGTCAACTAGGAAATTACTGAAAATATGAGTGAAAAGATTGAGACTTTACAAGCACTAGGCCATGTAAATGTATAAATTATTTTTATTACTCAATACATTTTATCGAGATGTTAGTATGTAACAAAAGAATAATTTTGAGTGATATTTCAAGCGTAGTGTGATGAGTCAGATGCATCATCCCTGCTTCACAGTAAATGGACTTCTGGAACTAGAAAATTCATGTCTATTTTGTTCCTTGCTCTTGAATATACTGGAAAATGTTTAGCTTTTGTGACTTGGAATTAATATTTTTATTCTCCCGATAAACATGTGATAAAATTAAATAAAATTTTGCCTCTTTAATTATATTCCAGGCTGACTCTTTTTTAATATTGTGCTTTGATGAATATAAATTGATAGATAATGAGAGATATGAATAGCAATCTCAGCAGATATATCTTAATGTCACAATATAGGCTTCATGTAATTTGCATCTTTTATCAAAAAGATGGACCAAATAATAGCAATGGGCTTCCTGTAAAATTAATTACTAAACACAAAGCCAAAATGATGTCTTCTTGGGTTATATTTTTTTGCTTTCTAGAATATTATCTCATTAACTTAAAACATTAGCCTTTGTTTTGTCAGTATTCATATATTTTCTACTGGTTCTATATCATTGCCCTTCATCATTTCAGATTTTGGGGAGAAGTACTTAGGGAGATTTTTTCATTAAAATTTAGAATTCTTTATTAACATGATCGTAATTACAGTAAGATTAAACATCTAAAATGTGATGTTAGGTTATAGTTTCCTGCAGCTCCTTCTTAATGCTTTACTATTTAATAGAATCTTACATCAAGACTAGGTTTAAAAAACACATATGGTCAATATAATATCTTTGTATGGTGACAGATGGTAACTAGATTTATTGTGGTGATCATTTTGTAATGTACAGAAATATCAAATCCCTATGTTGTGCACCAGGAACTAACAGTGTTGTAGGTCAATTACATGTCAAAAGAAAAACAAACTCATAGAAAAAGAGATCTGATTTGTGGTTAATAGAGCTAGAAAAGGAAAAAGAAAAGAAAAGGAAAAAAAAGAAAAGAAAGGAAAAGAAGAGAAAAGAAGAGAAAAAAGAAAAGGGAAGGGGAGGAGAGGGGAGGGGAGGGGAGAAGAAAACACATTTTATATTATGAAATGCAATTTCTATGTAATTCTCTTATCTAAACCATTAAAGTAATCCCTTCTCCAACAATGTTTACAAGGTTTCTTTAAATAAAATCTTTTTGACCATAAAAGTATACATGTACATTAGAGGAAATACAAGCAATATAAAAATTATACAGAAGAAAGCTAGGTGACCATTATTCTAGTTATCTCTGTACTTTATATATATATTTTAGGCATTATTATTTTTTTAAGATGTTGCTTTGTAAACATTTTTATTTTTCAACTTCATATTTGTGGTTATGTCCATAAACAGATATATGTATCCATCATAGTAATAATGCCTGTATTATGTTCTGATCTATGAATGCATTATAATTTATTTAACCAAATAATAACTGATATTTGTAACTTTTCACTATTTTAGCACCATAGAAAACAACTATGGACATGATTCTTTGCAAATTTATGCAATTATCTACCATAGCATACATTTCTAATATTGGAAATGCTAAGGCAAAAAGTGTTTACTTTTTAAACTTAGAGAACAAGTATATACCACAAAAAGGGATTTAAAAGTCTGCATCTGCTTATACTCCTATTGATTCAAAGACATCTGTTACCTCACAGCCTAGATAACACTGAAGATGGCAAAAATTACATAGTTTTTAATTTTATAGGCAAAAGAAATTTATATGACCATATCCTTGGAATTTTTTGAGTTTTAAAGAGGTTATATTATGTGTAGTTCATTTGTATTTCTTCTTGTGAAATATCCATTTATATATTTTGCCTGTTTTCTAATGAAAATGTTTGCCAGTTTTTCCACTTGATTTTTTTACCAATTAATTATTTTAGGCTTTCTTAATTTTTAAATTAACATTTATCTAAAATGATAAAAGCTATCAATCTTTATCTCCATATTTTCTGTTTTTCATCTATAATCTAGGGCTTCTTAAAGTTACTTTCTAGCAGAAACAAGTTGTTTTTAGAAGTTTTACAGAAAGACAAGGATTCTCTCAGACATTGAAATATAGATTTTTTTCTCTGATTTCATGGTTTAGGAAAGGCATATGAGTAATACATTTCCTTGTTTTTCTTATATGATAATATATTTCTATCTTCTTAAGTGGAAAAAAAATAACTTGAATAGTTTAAGAATTCTTGTTTTATATCATTTTCTTAATCAAAACTCTATACACGTTGGCTCATTTTCTCTGGCACCTCATGTGGTTAAAAGGGCTGTGATCATCCTTATTTTCTGTTCTTTGTAGAAGATGCAATTAGTCTGCCAGGACACTTAAAACACTGTTTAAACCTATAGATGAATAACTAACTGGATGATGATATGACTAAATTGATTGTCTCTCATTAAGTTTTCCTGACACAAAGTAAGATACATTAGTCTGAAAATACATATATTCCTTCAATTTAAGAAAAAGTATATTTATTGTATCTCTGGATATATTTTTTTTTTCAGATTTGCTAATAAATATTCTGGGTCTTTGTTTAGTGTCTGTCTTTTGTACCTACTCTATCAGTCAGGGTTTTCCAGAAAAACAGAACCAGTAGGATGTCTGTCTCTCTATGTATGTATATATGTATGTATGTATCTATCTATCTATCAAGGAGAGAGATTTATTTCAAGGAATTGGCTTACAGGATTGTGGTGGCTGGCAAGTCACAAATCCATAGGGCAGACTGGCATGTTGAAAACTCTGGTAGGAATGATGCTACCATCTTTTTAAATTTAATTTTTATTTTATATTAGGGTATAGTTGATTTACAATGTTGTGTTAGGTTCAGGTGTACAGCAAAGTGATTCAGTTATACATATACATATATCCATTCTTTTTCAGATTCTTTTCCCATATAGGTTATTACAGAATATTGAGTAGAGTTCCCTGTGCTATACAGTAGGTCCCTGTTGATTATCTGTTTTATATATAGTAGTGTGTATATGTTAATCTCAAACTCCTAATTTATCCGTCCCCCCACCTTTCCTCTTTGGTAGACATAATTTTGTTTTTGAAGTCTATGAGTCTGTTTCTGTTTTGTAAATAACTTCATTTGTATCATTTTTTTAGAGTCCATGTTTAAGTGATATAATATGATACTTGTCTTTCTCTGTCTGATTTACTTCACTTAGAATGATAATCTCTAAGTCCATCCATGTTGCTGCAAATGGCATTATTTCATTTTTTTATGGTTTAGTAATATTCTATTGTGTATATGTACCACATCTTCTTTATCCATTCCTCTGTCAATGGACATTTAGGTTGATTCCATGTCTTGGCTATTGTAAATAGTTCTGCAATGAACATTGGGGTACATGTATCTTTTCAAATTATGGTTTTCTCTGGATATATGCCCAGGAGTGGAATTGCTGGATCATATGGTAGTTCTATTTCTAGTTTTTTAATGAACCTCCATACTGTTCTCTATAATGGTTGTATCAATTTACATTCCTACCAAGAGTATGGGAGGATTCCCTTTTCTCCACACCCTCCGCAGCATTTATTGTTTGTAGACTTTTTGGTGCTACAATCTTGAGGCAGAATTTTTCTTCAGGGAAACATGTTTGCTCTTAATACCTTCAACTGATTGGATGAGGTCCACCACATCAAGGAGAAAGATAATCTCCTCTACTTAAAGTCAGATGATTGTAGTTGTTAATTAACCACATCTACAAAACACCTTCATAACAACACCTAGATTAGTGTTTAATCAAACAACTGTGTATTATAACCTGAGTTGACGCATAAAACTAACCATCACACCTACTGTTCTCAGACTTTTTACCTTTATTCTTCTGCTTCTATAGCATTTTAAGTTCTTTCTTAAGCCTGGATTCTATGGCTGATCAGATGTTATTAGGTTTTGATTATGTGATGGTGTGTTTTTCACTTTAATTCATTTACTTCACTCTGACAGTTCCATTGAATCTTATTTTGGTGTCTCATTAAAGTGTTTCTTATTTGACATTAAAAACATGTGAATCAAAGTTTTAGTCTCTAGAACAAATATTATTTTTTACCAAAGGGGTTTCTAAAATACATCATTTACTTATCATTTTTTTCTAATTTTCTTGATGAACAATTTTTGTCTTAGTTTGTATTAGTTTTTCTTTTTGCCACTTACATTTCAATTGGGAAAATTCTGTTCAAATCTGTTATCAAATCCAAGATAATGGGGCTTGAATCTCCTTAATTCCTAAGCATCTTAATGAATTTTGACTGAATAGTATTATTTAACTTCAATTTGAAATTGTTGTGTTCTCTAATATTTCAGGCAATAAGCTACCTGAGGGATTTAAGGTGGGGACTTCAAATCAGGGGTAGAGGCATTTTGAGAAAGTTTCTGCCATATGTGTCACCTTCAAAACAGTGAAAATCTCTGCACTATGGATCATCTCAGATAAAGATTTTTGGGGTTTCCAGAGAGAATCTTTTTGGTTTGGGCCTATTCTGCTGCTTTGGAATGAGCCAGCTAATGCGGTAGATAAAACCTATGCTATTTGTGGCTAACTTTGGTGAAAATCATAAAATTATCTCTGAATAGGTTAATTTCATCATCAAAATTTAAGATATTTCTAAATTATGAATTTGTTTCTTGTCCCAGATCTTCATCCTGGACATTATTCTTTTAGAAGCTCAGTATGGATCAAGGATAAGACCTTTAAAATCCTATGACCACTCCTTCACACTTAACACCATGTCTATAACACATTGATAACACAGACCTTTGGAAAGTTATAATCCTCACTTCTCCAAACACCTGCCTTGTCTCTAACCACATACTTTTCTTATAAGGATTCTTAGAAGAATCTACCAAAAGAGCTCTAATTAAATTCAACATAATATACACAGATCTCCAGAAGTGAAATGGTCTGTTAACTCTAGGTATACTTCTCCAATTTGGTACATATTATATTGTTATGGTAACTGCTTCTCAAAAGTGGTGCTAGATGGATGCTCTCCACTTCCCCCAGGTAACACTACCTTCTTTAATGTAGTTATCTTGGTTGATTTAGTGTATTTCAGGGGATTTTCTGCAAATGTGAGCTATGCAGACTGAACATTTCCCAATATTTTCTGAAAACATTTCATTTTTTGAATAAACTCTAAGTTGAATAAGTGGTATAAAGTTAATTTAGAAGTGTATAAGGTGGGGAAAGAATACTTAAACACTAATTCTCACTTTCCTAAGGTGATTTATGAAATTCCATAAAATAAAATAATTAACTTTAGAAAAACTTATTCTTAAGTAACATTTCATTGAAGGTACAAAGGTTTTTGGAGACCGACATTTTAACTGATTTTCTAGAAAGAGCAATTTAGAAATTACAGAAACTAACAATCATTATTTATTAGTGACATTTCTTTCTTTTTTCATTCAACAAATATTTATTGAATGTCAGTCACTTTGCTAGGCACTGAGATTGTAGTGGAAGATGAGATAGACATGGTGACATTTCTGTGTAAACAGCTCTATATTTGTCTAATCATGATGACAATTTTTTTTTCGTATAGTTATTTTAAACTTCAATTTGAAAATAAGGATGGTCACACTCCTAGTAAATTGAGAAGGGTGGCTTATCCCAGGATGAATAACTGAACTCTGGCCCAAATCTTCTGTCCAGATGAAGTAGAAAAAGTGAGGAAGGGGGAATGGGAAACATAAGCTCAAAACTTGTGAGTTGTGAGGTTCAGAAAAAAAAAATAGTGTTTAGAGGAAAATTTAAATATATGTATATATGAAAAAATATAAATATATATATGTAAATATGAAAATAAGAAAGGTCTAAAATCACTAACCAGAGATTCCACCTTAGACCTTAGAGTCAGAAGAGCAATGAAAGCCTAAAGCAAGCCTAAGTAGGGAAATGAGAAAAATTAGAGCACAAATCATTGAAACTGAAAATAGGAAGGAATACAGACAATCAACCAAAAGCTGATTCTTTGATAAAAATCGGTGAAATTGGCAAATCTTACCCAAATACAAAAATAGTACTTGAGACTAGTCTGACAAAAATTGAAATAGTTAATTTGCAAGGATTTTCTGTGAATCAGTAAAAAGATACAGAATCACAATAAAAATTGGGCCCAAAATATGACTAGTTTAGTTCACAGAAGAGGAAAAATACAAACGGTTAGTAACTATATACAAGATGTTTAATCTTGAGCCACATTAAATGTAAGGAAATGAAAATGATGAAGTATTCCTCCACCACGCCAGCAGAGTTGAGACAGATGATCACACTCAACACCGAAAATCATTAGGGAAGACAGCTGCCCTTCTGTGCTCTTGTTGAAAGTGTAAACCCACTGAGCGCTTTTAGAGGGCATTTTGTCTACAGTGTTTGTGTAGGGATAAGGAGACACGAGAAAATATTTTGCTCTTTCTGTAAATATTCCAAAAAGATAATTAGAAATAGTTATAAAAATTCCATTTTCAATTTGTCTAAATGAGAATGCATTTACATTTAGACAGATATTCCACTTATAAAAATGTATTCAATTAAGATAAAATTGTGATAACACACAAAGATACATTTACAAAAGTCTTATTTCAGTGTTAATTGAATGAAACAATAATTATAATGTTCGTCAAAGGTAGAACTGCTAAATAAGCCATGATATAATCATTTAAGAAATATTATACAACATTTAAAAAGTAAAGTAGAACCTTACACCCATCAGGATGGCTACTATCCAAAAAACAGAAAATAACAACTGTTTGTGAGGATGTGGAAAAATTGGAAGGAACCCTTGTGTACTGTTGGTAGAATGTAAAATGGTGCAGTCACTATGAAAAAAAGCATGGCTGTTCCTCAAAATATTAAAAAGGTAATTACCATATGATCCAGCAATCCCTGGGTGTACACCCAAAAGACCTGAAAGCAGGATGTTGCAGAGATATTTGTACATACATGTCCATAGCAGTATTATTCACAGTAGCCAAAAGGTCAAAGCAACCCGTGTCCATCAAAGGGAAAATAGATAAACAAAATGTGGTATATACATACAATGAAATATTATTCAGCCTTAAAAATGAAGGAAATTGTGACACATGATACACCATGGATGAACTTCAAAGAACATTATGCTAAGTGAAACAAGCAGCCTCAAAAAGACAAATACTGTTTTATTCCACTTACATGAGGTGTCTAAAGTAGTCTAATTCATAGAAACAGAAAGTAGAATTGTGGTTTCAAGGGCCTGGGAGAGGAGTAATGGGAAGTTGTTTCTCAATGGGTATAGAGTTTCAGTTTTTCAAGATGAACAAGTTCTAGAGATTGGTTGAATGTGCAATGTGAATATACTTGATAAGAAACTATACAATAAAATGGTTAAGATGGCAATTTTTGTGTGTTTTACCATCATTTTGAAAGGTAAAGCAGATTTATTTACATTTTTATCTAAAAATGTTTAAAATGTGGTTGAGAATGAAAAAGAATTATAGTGTTACGTTGTGGATGAAGAATGTGTGTGTGTGTGTGAGTACCAACTTAAGCGATTATCAGATGAGATGATTAGCTTTTGGTTGAGAGAATTTGCATCCTTTTCATTATTTTATTTTAAACATAGGAGCATATGTTACATTTCAAATAAAATAAAAAACTAAAAGGAATAAAAGAACATACAGTCAACAATATTCAATGAATTATGGCCAATCGTATATCATAAATATTAACTATGACAGAAATTAATTGAAAATAATATATATATTGTTTTAAAATTAATTCATGCTATTATAAATACATTTTGTATAGATTAATTTTAATTCATTAAGTAATATAGCTAAAAACTGTATTAAGGTATTTCTTAGGTCTCTGACACCATATGGTAAAGGAAAAATTTTTTGGATGCTTTTGCTTTCATTCTGATCTAGCTTCCTTCAGAATCTATTGGATGATTTCCAGTCACACTACTTAAAATAAATACCTATAATTTTTATTGACAGCAGCTATCTTCAAAATGTCAAATATACTAATATATGTGCAAGATATTCTAACAGGTGCAATAATGATAGCTTAAGGCCAGAATGAGATACACACACAAAAGTTAATCAGACGCTGTACTTTGAGAATATTTATGAAATTCTTATTTTACTAGTTCAAATGAAGGTCAGGAAAAAGTATTTGTGTAGGGGTGAGGGGGACAGGAGAAGTAACTTGCTCTTTTTGTAAGTATTCTAAAAAGGTAAATTAAAGAATTGTTACAAATAATTGCATACTGAATAGTGTCTAAGAAGAAAGATGTGTTGTACTCTTTAAGTTAAAGGTTCACAGCACAGGCTGAGCAGAGGGGTTGGGCAGAATGGTTCTCTTGTTGCAGGGGTTTCATGCAAGTAAGATTTACCTTGGTACATGCACCCTGAGCCCTCAGCTATGACTGGCTTCCAGCTTCATATATGCAAAGGAGCAATGTTGCCTGCCCATTGCAAGTAAACTTGATGCACCAAAGCAGTTAGTTGCATCAACAAAGTGATTTTGTCCAGATTCATTCAGAGGCAAGTAACAGAAAACCTATATGTTTAAGTATGTCATGCCTGGGACAATCTTCATTCCTCATCAGAGACCTGGGCTAAATAAGCAAATGACAGCAACAACAAAATCCATCTTAGTGTGAAACTTTCTTTCATTGTTCACTGGACTGCCCACTAGAGTAAAATCCACACAGCATAGATATAAAACTGGCAGGTACAACAGTGCAGTTGTTTGAATTTTAGTGCCATTGAAATGTGAATGTTTGACAGGTTTTAGATTCGTGTTTATAAAAGATTGGTGAATCACATTTTGCCCAGAGAATCCCAAATCTTTTCAACCTCGAACCTTTGAAGTTGGGACCTACATTCTTGGTTAATGTCCTTGGGACCAGGTTTCACATCCCCCAATTAATTTTCCTTCTGAAGAAATCCAGGGGAGATTACAGCATCTTTCCAGAGATGCAGAAGGCAGATCCTGATTCAGGCCATTACTGATGCAGCTACTGGGACCTGCAGGCAAGTAGCTGTTTCTCTCCTGACAGTAAATGGTAAGGGTTAATCCGAGATATCTGGGGACCCACAGGCCGTTGTGACTCAATTCTTTCACACTTTCTTTCTTCTTCACTGTTGTCAAGATCCAAATAGAACATGAACTCCCTTCTTTAGCCAGAGTTCAACCACTGTCTTCCCCACTCAGTCCTGTAAAGTCATGAGTGAGTCTTACAACTGGAGCATGTATTTTTCAGACTATGTGACTGATAAATACCAATCTATATTTTAAGAAAATAATTTTCTCTAGTTCCACCCTTAAAAGTAGACTAGCAAACTTGTTAAAATGGACAATCTAGCAAATAAAAGATAAAACACAGCAAAAATACATAAACATATTCACATACATATAGCTCATATATGCTCATATAACTCAGAGATAAAATGATAAGCATGAACCTACATGATATTGTAAAAATGACAAATCAATATCCTTCTTAAATATAGAAACACAAATCCTTAATAAGATTGTAGGATTTTCATCATAACCAGTTTGGGTTTATCTCAGGAATGCACTGCTTATTTTCCACTCAAAAATAAATTAATGTAAATATCTAAATGAGAAAAAAATACTCTCAATGGATGCAGGCAAAAGCATTTGACAGCATTCAACATGTACTCTTTTTAATTTTTATTGGAGTATAGTTGATTTACAATGTTGTGTTAGTTTCTGCTGTACAGCAAACTGAATCAGTTAAACATATACATATATCCACTCTTTTTTAGATTCTTTTCCCATATAGGTCATTACTGAGTATTGAGAAGAGTACCCTGTGCTATACAGTAGGTACTTATTACTGATCTATTTTATATCTAGCAATGTGTATATGTCAATCCCAATCTCCCAATTTACCCCTTACCATACCATTCCCCCCCTAGTAACCATAAGTTTGTTTTCTACATCTGTAACTCTATTTCTGTTTTGAAAATAAGTACATTTGTACCATTTTTTTTAGATTCCACATATAAGTGTTATCATATGATACTTGTCTTTCTCTGTCTCACTTACTTCACTTGGTATGATAATCTCTATGCCCATCCATGTTGCTGCAAATGGCATTATTTTATTTGTTTTATGGCTGAGTAATACTCCATTGTATATATGTACCACATCTTCTTTATCCATTCCTCTGTCAATGGACATTTAGGTTGCTTCCATGTGTTGGCTATTGTAATTAGTGCTGCAATGAACACTGGGGTGCATGTATCTTTTTGAATTATGTTTTTCTCCAGATATATGCCCACCAGTGGGATTGCAGGATCATGTGGTAGCTCTATTTTTAGTTTCTTAAGGAAACTCCATACTGTCCTCCATAATGGTTGTACCAACTTACATTCCCATCAACAGTGTGGGAGGGTTCCCTTTTCTCCACACCCTCTCCAGCATTTATTGTTTGTAGATTTTTTGATGATGGCCTTCTGACCAGTGTGAGGTAATACCTCATTATAGTTTTGATTTGCATTTCTCTAGTAATTAGTGATTTTGAGCATCTTTTCATGTGTTTCTTGACCATCTGTATGTCTTCTTTGGGGAAATGTCTATTTATGTCTTCTGCCCATTTTTTGATTGGGTTGCTTCTTTTTTTGATATTGAGCTACACGTGCTTTTTGTATATTTTGGAGGTTAATCCCTCGTCGGTCACTTCCTTTGCAAATATTTTCTCCCTTTTTGTGTGTTGTCTTTTCATTTTGTTTATAGTTTGCTGTACAAAACTTTTAAGTTTAATTAAGTCCCACTTGTTTATTTTTGTTTTTATTTTCTTTAGGAGGTGGATCAAAAAAGATCTTGCTGCAGTTTATGTCAAAGAGTGTTCTGCCTATGTTTTCCTCTAAGAGTTTTATAGTATCCAGACATACATTTAGGTCTTTAATCCATTTTGAGTTTGTTCTTGTGTATGGTGTTAGGGAGTGTTGTGATTTCATTCTTTTCCATGTAGCTGTCCAATTTTCCCAACACCGCTTATTGAAGAGATGGTCTTTTCTCCATTGTATAGTCTTGCCTCCTTTGTCATAGATTAGGTGACCATAGGTGCTTGGGTTTATCTCTTCTCTGGACTTTCTATCCTGTTCCATTGATCTATATTTCTGTTTTTATGCCAGTACCATACTCTTTTGATTACTGTAGCTTTTCAACACATACTTTTGATAAACACTCTCAGCAAATTGGAAATAGAGGTAATGTTCTCAGTGTGTAAAGTACATCCATGAAAAACCAACAGCAACATTATCATAAGTGTGAAATATTGAGTGCTTCCTCTAAAGAATATCTATTCTTGCCATTCTATTAAATACACTCAAAGTTGTACAGAGGTCAATAAAGCAAGGAATAATAAAGACATAAATACTAGAAAGAAAAGTTAGCACCTTCCTTATATCCAGTGCACATACTTTAATACATAAGAAAATTCTAAGTAACTCTCCCCCCTCCCCAAAATACTACAACACATAAGTAAATTTGGCAAGTTCTTAGGATAAAATGTAAATAAACAAAAGTCACTTTTATTTCTATATTATAGAAAAAAATGAATAGAAATATAAATTTTTAGAATACTATTTTAAAGTACATCAAACCATGAAATATTTAGGTAAGATTTCAACAACTTGTGTAAAAACTGTACACTGAAAAAATATGCAAGAGGAATTAAAGATGACTTAAGTTAATGCAAATTACATGGACTGGAAAATTCCATATTAATTTTAACTTAATTCTCTCCAAATTGATGTAGAGACTCAGTCATCACAGTGAAAATTCCACCAGACTTTAGAAATTTTTAGGCTTATTCTAAAATATGTCAATGCACAGTACCTGCCATAGTCCAAATCATAAAATATAAGAACAGTGTAGGAGTAATTACACTACAAGATTTCAAGAGTTACTATAAAGCTACAAGTAATGAAGAGTGTGTGTTTCTGGAGTAAAAGTAGACAAATAGATCAATAAAATAAATAGATAGTTCATATATGTGCGTTTGTATGGTCAATTTTAGTCTGGGCACCAGATCAATTCCACGGATGAACATATGTTCTTCAAAAACGGGAAAAAATGAATGGGAAAAATAATACTTAACCCTCACTTCATACCATACAGAAACACTAATTTGAGAAAGATCAAGTATATTAAATTCAAGAACAATATATGGTGTTAGCAATATTGGGTGGTAGAAATCAGAATTTTGTTTAAATGGGTGGTAGAGTATGACAATGGGGAAAAGAAACTTTCTGGTTTGATAAAAATGTTCTAATATATTTTAAACAGTGGATTGGTTACTTGCGTACATATATTTTTCAAAATTCATCAAAATACACATTTAATATCTCTGCTTCTCACTATAGGTAAATTTTATCTCAATAAAAACTCAACTACAAAAGAAGGTGTAAAAAAAAAAAAAAAAGAAGGTGCTAACTCTGCACACTTTGACTTGCATGACACCCACAAGGAAATCTTGACACATCCAAAATAAATGAAAAACATCTTTGCAATTAAAATCTGCTTTGATTTAGAGGAAATATAACTCTTTTTTGAATTTAGCCAAAGAGGAAAAAAATGAACTTATAAAAGGACCCCTTAAAAGTTGAAGAATTAGCCAAAAAAAAAAATCTGTTTAAAATTAAAATATTGTCACACTGCTGGAAAACATCTATGTCTATATGACAGTAAACATCCAAGTGAAAAGTGAGAATTTCCAACATGCAGCTGCTTTCTTTCAGGCCAACAAACAGTCTGATGTTTTCAACTCTAAAGACAGAAGTCTTTGTATAAAGTTAATTTTTGTTGGAATTAATCTAACTACATTTGACAAAGATGAAAGAGTAAAAGGAGGTGCTAGAGATAAAGTTACAATTAAATATTGATGAAAGTTGACTTTTGGAAAATATTGTGTATTCCTGAAGTAGAAGAATCCAAACAAATTTTGTAAGGATTCAAATTGAAATGGATCATGATTGTGGCTGCAGCTCTGCTACTTATTTTTACCAATTTGTGTTTTGTAGTTTCTTAAACTACGTGGGATTATATTTTCAAGAAATATATTTTTAATATAACTAATTATAAAATATTTAAAATATATGACCAAATATCTATCAGACCTTAACCTTCATGTTTATTTTCTTACCTTTGTATGAAGGCTTATTTCCATCTCCTACCTAATAGAATTATGAGGCTCAAGTGACAGTATGTTCATGCATGAAGTTAAAAAACTATGAAAAAAAATGCTCACTATATGTGTCATTCTAAATATTATCACTCTACAGTTTAGAAGGCTGAAAAATGTTAGTAGTGTCATATAAACCTGTTTTGGAGGAATGCTTATATTTTTACCTATTATTTTTTCTTTTTTTTTAAAACATCTATTATTTTTTGTTTTGCTTATAGTGTTTTATACAAGTCTTCTAGACTGATATTTATAGACTTAGTATTTTGCTCTCAGCCTTTGGTTAGTCTAATCTTTTATATTCATTTTGAGACATAAGCCAGAGCATTTCATTTCTTTATAAAACTCTATGCACATTCAGAATCCTTTTGATGTTCAGGATAAATATAGATGGTACAAACAGTCTTCCTTTGTAGACCACAGTTGGCGTTATCTTTTGTTAGGGCTTTAAAAGGAAGAGTGGACACTAAGCAGAGAGGCAGATTCACATTGTGTTTATGAGGATAGGCTCAAAGGCCAGTCTCCTTGGGTTCAAATTCTTGCTCTGTCACTTTACTAGTTATATGACTTTTAGAAAAAACCCTATCTTCGTAAGTCAGCTTTTTCATCTTTAAATTATTTAAAACGTTATACATTTCATAGTGTAGTCTTGCAAATTAAATGTGTTAGTACATTTTAAAAGTTTAAAATAAGGGTAAAAAATGCTACAAGTAACAGTTACTTTTATTAAAAGTAAGCACCATCATCAGGCATCTTAAATTATATAGATAAAAACAACTGCAGGTGGGAAGAGATATAGATCCATACAGGGAAGCTGATTTTCAAAGAAGCTTTAAATTGTTAAGTTGGCTAGAATCTAGGGCCTTTGATGTACCACCTAATAAAAAAGCAACTCAGTCTGGCTGTACATTTCCTTAGGGATTATTGGAAACTCTCTGGCATTAATATTTGAACTAATATGTTTCTTTTTAGTGATTTGGCCTCACATTAAATAAACCTGTAAACTAGTCTGAAGACTCAATAAAATAGTGAAGTAGAAATAAAAGTGTTAATTTTTATGTTTTGATGTTTCATAGCTACTAAGCAATTGATTCTTCCTTTTCAAAAACCATCTTAAAGATCGTCTTCAAGAAGGCAAACAACATGTTGATATATAAAATCCATACCTTCATGTTGACTTAAAAGCTTAAAAGAAGGGTAGAACATGCCATGATACACCTTTAAATGCCTGAGAGCTTTTCCATCCTTTTCTTGAAGATAGGGGGATATTGGTTCTAAAGCTACATATGAGTTGGGAATTCAGTTGATCACAGGGATGGATATTAACTTTAGAGATGCTCAATGTATTAGGGTATTAGGTTCAGTGTTTATGTCATTTTTTTCTTTTTATTTCACTTTGTTCTATTGACAGATGACAGATTTTGGTTATAAGGGGGGTGTATGTGTGTATATTTATATAATAGATGTGATAATCTGAGCTGAATAATAAACAAGGAAATGCTGTAGTTCACTTGAATGTACTGAGAAATTACTTTGACATGCAGAATATAATCTTCCACGACACTGTGGCTTCTACTTGCACTTATTTCTGTCTTATCCTTAAGCATGTGTTTGAAATGTCATGGGCATGTTTTTAGGCACAGAGGACACAATCAATCACATGTACTTTCTATCTCATGGGACTCAAACTATTTTAATGTTACTATGTACTGTTCCTCTTTTCCATGTTTTTCCAAAATGCAATTCTCCAAAATTAATCTCTTTACTGATCTGTTCTTATACTTACGAGTATATGTGCGCAGAGATTACCATTGAGCAGAGCAATTAAATAACTTTGACTAAATCATCTTTAGTATTGCTTTAACAGTTGAACAATTGTGCTCCCCCTGTGTGGTCTACAGTGCATAGGTGTAACTTTGTAAGAGCAGCTGTGAAAACAGTCTGCTTTCCTTATGTTTAGATACCTATCTGGGATCATGGAATGATGGAGGAAATAAAAACTACAAAGTGTAATAAAGGTAGAAAATTTACATTAGGCATATTTCTCCTTAATCCTAATAAGAAAACCCAGATTGTAAACTTCTTTATTTTTTTCCAAAAATATATTTAATATATCACCTTTTTAAGAAACCATATATATTATGCATCATGTTTCAATACCCAAATGTGCGCTTTTCGTGGCTTAATACACAAGTGATACAATGCTGTAACTTCAGAAAGTGAGAAGATAATTCCACCATGTAGGAGCACTCAATTATGGGGTAAATTTCTAGATTTGGACTGTAATAAAAAACATTGTGGAGGTGGTCTGGCATTTTTATTTTAATCAAATATTCTTTCTTTTTGAATCCCCTCACTCTTTAGGCTAAATGAATACATTTGATTTATATCTGAAATATAATGAAAATGAGTTGAGTTCATACAGCAATGTGTTCAGGTGGACTGTAGGTGGAATAGGAAAGAAACTCAACACAAATACATATAATAAAAGTTTCACTTATTTTCATTTGAATTTAATAATTGAGAAAATGACAGTTTCTGCTTTATCAGTTTGTATTTAGGATAAAAAAATAGTTGGCAGAGCTGTTTACTTTTTGAACAAAAGCTCTATATTTGTGAAACATAAATTAATATTTTCAGAAATATTTTGCAAAGAACATATTTGGAGAAATGTTACTCTAGATCCTCTTCAGAATATTTTGTTTGCTTAAACATTTAAACTTAAATATGAATTTACTAAGTAAATAAAAGGTAACGACTTTGGAGCAAATATTTGTTGTATGAACCTAAATTTAAGTTAACTGAGACACTTTCCTTTAATAGAAAAATATCAGAAATATGTGACCTAGGATTTTGAGTTTCTTGAACATGAGTAGTATCTCACATATCTCTTTATAATTCACATATTTTAAATGGGAAATTAGACACATTTTTAGAACTTATAAGAACCCTATTGTATATTGACAATTAAAATTTAAAACTCATGTTCCTGGGAATAAATGCATTGTAATACTGGACAGAATGTTTAGACAGGTTCTAGGTGCAGGCATAAACTGCTCACTTGGTTATGGGAATTAAACCTTGGCTAGGTAGTGCAGCAAACAGAAGGGAGAGAAGTCCAGTGAATAATTTCTGAAAGGTAGTTTTGTCAGGAAGGTTCACTAAAAACAAACACCACCAATAAAAACCTTTTGTTGATGGGGTAATGGAGTTGAGAAGAAAAACTAAGTGTCCATGTTTAATAGAAGCATAAGATGATCAAAAATAGGTGATCCATATACCTATTATATGGATAGGTGCTTAGACACAACGTCCTCCACACCGTGAGGATTAAGATGGAATGAATTCCTAGTATTTTGGAAATCTTCTGCCTCGTTTAGATTTGTTTTGCACCTTACATCTAGCAAACATTATACTGGTAGCTGAAAATAATTGGGTTTGCCTCCTGCTTCCACCATGGGAATATAAATTTAGGCCAATCATATTAAATTCTCTGATGAATACACCTACCTTACTTGATTATAATAGACACTACATGTATATTTATTCCCTGTCTATCTATATACCCTTTGACTAGATTTTTTTTTTTACAGTTTTCAGAGAGGCTCTACCTACCTTCATTAAGCTATTTAGGGTGAAGTTATTATGCAAATCCTGGCTTAAAAATTTCGAAATTATAAATAAGTGGATTAACTCTATTATTTGCCAATTTGAATGGATAGGACTATTTTCACCTTTTGTTTCTTTTTCTGGGAAACATTTTCTTCCTCCCATGAGAATATTCAATATCATTCTTCACGAACAATGAGGGAGACAAACACTTCTTCCTATATTTCTCAAGCAGGGATAAAACTACACATGACTGTCTTCCCCAGTAAGGCAAGTAAAATGAGTGGTGTGGACCAGGTGGGCACATGGGAGTGGATGTGCTTAGCCAACTGTTGTTGCTAAGGAGAAATGAGGGTTTGTTTTTGCCACATGCTCTGATACTTTTTTTTAAGCTGTAAATGCAGCTTTTTAAGTGAAATATTTGGATTTTTTAATATTAGATGAATCTAAATATTTTAAAACACTATGTGAGCTAAATAAAACTTGAATGGCATCAGCTAGTTTGTTGTTTCTATTTAAAAAAACCATCATTGTCAACAATAAACCATGAGAGGTAGCTGGAGAATTAAATTCTCTGATGTAAAGCTGGAAAACCATCTCTATTTAAATCAGCTGACTTTCGAACAATGAAATTCATGTCCTCCAAAGAACATTCCTGGTCCCAGCTGCACCCCAGCAGGATTTATTATGCCCTTTCTCAAATTACCCATAGCCCATTTTCATATTTCCTTTAGAGATATGGAATAGTACTATTCTAAAATTTTAAAAAAAATGGCATATGAGGTGTAGAAAGTTCAAATACAATATAATGATGGGATAGGTAATACAGAAAATATGGTGTCTGTGTTATCCTAGGAAAATCTTGGAGATATGGCTTTCATGATAGAATATATACCACAATTTTATCACATTAGAAAAATATACAGTTGTACACACATTGTATTGTAACATTTTAAGGAAAAAAGGAGTATGGTTTTCCCTTTAAATTTTTGTCACTTTGCCAGACTTTGTTTAATACGTGTAGAATCGAATTAAAAATATCACTAAAGGTTCATTTTGATTTTCCATGTCTTACTAGTCAGGAGTAGTGATTCTTGGCACTCATTTACTGAGGAAACTATCAATGCTCATTTATTCTTTGGCTCCTTAAATATATGTAAAGGCAGTATTATTAAAGCAGGGTTGATACATAACACGCATAAACGTAACCTGGAAAGAATGAGGTATAGCAAATTGTCTTGCAGTGAGATTTAGGAAGTAGTTGCCTAGTGAGTGAAAATCAGTGAAAGATTACTCTTATTTTATGTTTCTTCATCTGCGGGGAATCTATTTCAACCCAAACCTAAACCACAGTGACCTTTGAATCCAAATCTGATTAAGGTCCTCCTGTGAGCTTTTCTAAGGGTTGCTGTTATCAAATAGGCTCAAGTTTCCCATCACTATTAAAAGAAGATGTTCTTTTGTAGCAGTGTTGAATTCTGAGAGCGAACATTTTCTCTTGAATGATTTTGTTATGCCCATGACTTTTAAAATTAGCTCTAGTTATATTCACACTTCTACATACACACACGTGCACACACACACACAGATATATTCAACTAATGCTTTGAACAGGAATTTTTTTTAAGTACCATTTATTGAATTTGTTGAAGATTATAAAATAAGGATAATGATGGAAAATATCAAGATACACAAACATGTTTTCATTGTGTTTACCAAATTCTTAAACCCTGCTTCCTCTGTATAGATACTAAAGTGAAAACATAAATAATTATAAATACATACTTGCTACATCATGACACCAAATCATTGTCTGTACTTAATAATTTTCTTCTGATCTTAAAATAGTCACCAATATGTTTCTTGACACAGTAGTGAAACACACACATATATGCACAAGAGTTTACATATAAGAATTAAAAATTAGGGTTTAGAACCTACTTAGACAATTCTTTACCATGCATTATTTCACATAGATCTTTGAAACATTATGACAGTGATAAACTGTGAACACCTGGCATGCTATCACTGATAATGGCAGAAGGCTATTTGATATATATTTCTTCTCAATAGGAAAAGCAATTAAACTTTATGGAAGCCATAATCCAAAGGGTGTACAGTTGACATTTTTAGAGTCCTTAGGATGATTTTAATCCTGAAATAAAAGTTTACCTTAGATTTAAATAGTAGAACTTCTATATATTTTTAAATAGTGTGATGTTTCCAAAATACTCTACATCTTTAAATCAAAGTTTCTGAAAAAAAATCCTATGTTTAAACATAGGGAAAATATTTTTAAAATAGACACACTTCAGATGAGAAATAATTCTAAGAGCCATTCAAGTTAATTTTTAATTAAATGAATTATTCCTATATCCACATAAGAAGACTTGAACCTCCAACAATAGCATTCTAATAAAACATAGTTATCTATATCCATCTCTGTAAAGTAAAACACAAACTTGTTTGAACCTTTTTTGTGATAATCTAAAATATTGTCAGTTATTTGAGTTAGTATTTCTTCCAATTCAGAATATCTTAAAGAGTTGAGTTTTCCTAACAGCTGGAGAAACTACCATTTTATATTAAGTACCTAGATACTGCTACTTTGTACAGTCTCTTTCTCAATATTGTTTCTGAGAACCCACTATATATATAAGATTAAAAAAAACAGACATAAAAAGCCCTGAGCAAAGTCAGAGATTCCTAACATGTTAGGGTTGGAAACTATTTTTATATACCCAACTTGTCTAGGTCTAAACTGTAGTGAACACAAGCTGAGTACAAGTATAAAGGTGATGGATGTCAGCAAGGTCTCTTTGCTTCCTTTACTTTTCAAGGACACTTCTTCCTTAGAGGACTTTTAATATGGTCGCCCAATCAACAACTAATGACAATCACACCCTTGACCAATTTACTGTGGTAGAAGTAGTCCTAAGGTGATTAACATGCATATCTAAACTAATCTAATTGATTATCATGTTAACTGAAGTTGAGACTAAAATCTAGACAGAATTCATGAAACAGAGTTTTAATTTTGATTTATATGATTCTATTGATATATTAGCTGTGCAAATAAATGGAAGAAAATCAGTAAATTGTCATTTTAAAAGTCTAATTAAAATGTGTGAGGCCTTGTTTTTATTTTTGTCATCATTATGTGGATAAACTTTTTGGAAAATATACTTAAATGTGTTTCAGAAGATAGTCCTAACATTATGTATTTACAAATGCATCAGGGTATAATTGTGTCTCAAAGTCAAATCTGCAGAACTTGGTAGCAGAAACCAGCTACCTTAGCAAATTTAGCTCAAGTCAGTGCAACAATGTTGGTATCTGAAAAGCCACACAGAGTATTACTAAAGACTTACTGGGGCATTTCCATGTTCTCTGTTCAAATATATGTTAAAACTGAGCAGTTGAGTAAGCTGAGATTAATGAAAACTTCTTAAATATTGTTTTTCCCATCTTTGTGCACTGGTAACATAAAAACAGATGAAGTCCAAATATCTTCATTTTTGGTAATGCTCTTGATTGAGACCAAGCATTGAAGATTTCAGCCTGAAATGATTATCTTTGTCAAAGTTATGACATAGTTTTAAAAGTCTTTTAAAACTGTCTTCCCTTCTTAATTATTAGTACTAAAATAAATTTATTTTAAAATTAAGCATGGAAAGTTAGCTTTGTCTTAAGAATTAATTTGTAGTAATCAAAAACAGTGTGAAAAAGAACACTAATATTTTCTCACACACAGACATATTTGACTTGGACTAAATGCAAACACAGGCTTTCAATAATAGATGTTAAAAATCATGTATTTATATATGAAGCATATAAGTGGTAGATAGATAGGGAGATAGATCAATGGATATGTAGCTAAGTAGAGGAAGGGAGGGAGGGAGGAAGAGAAAGATGGAAGGGGGAGGAAGGGAGAAAGAAAGAAGGAAAGAAGGAGGGGGAGTGGGAAGGAGGGAGGGAGGAAGGAAAGAAATTGAGAGGAAGAAGAAAAAAGTACACTGAACTTTATGAAAACTTATACAAAATATATACAAATTGGTCATTATAATAATATCACAAAGAGTTCTGCTGCTGAGTTTTCACATTAAATATATAAGAGGAAACAAAAGAAATATAAAAACAATGACCTTTCAGACATAACTATAACACAGCCTTCATTGAAATGTAGTGAAACAAGGCAATATACGGGAATACATACGTTATTCACTACAAAAGATCTCCTTTGCTTTTAAATTTACGGTAAGGTTATAATTGCTGGGTATGGAGGGTGGATTAATAAATGATTATGTGAACATGAAGAATGTTGCATAAAACATCAGTCTCTATTGCATTCTTTTTTCTTTCAGTTTTATTGAGATACAATTGGCATAGAGCACTGTATAAGTTTAAGGGCTACATCATAATGATTTGACTTATGTACATCATGAAATGATGACCACAGTAAGTTTAGTGAACATCCATCATCTCATACAGATACAAAATTAAAGAATAGAAAAAAAATTTTTCCTTGTGATAAGAACTCTTAAAATTTACTCTTAATATCTTCCATCTATAACATGCATCAGTGTTAATTATATCAATCATTTTGTACATTACATCCATATTACTTATTTATTGTATAACTGGAAGTTTGTAACTTTTGACTACCTTCATCCAATCCTTCCTCCCCCCACCCTTACCTCTGGTAGCCACAAATCTGATCTCTTTTTCTATGAGTTTGTTTGCTTTTGAAGTATAATTGACCTATAACACTGTTAGTTCCTGTTACACAAAGTAGTGATTTGATATTTCTATACATTTCAAAACGATCACCATGATAAGTCTAGTACTTTCTTATTCATCCTCTACTCTCTTATCCATTTATGCATATCTAGCAGTTCTTTCCAACATAGCCATTAGGATAAATATATTCAAAAGAATTTACAGGTATATTCCTATGTATACTTCTATAATATTTTAATTATAAAAGATTAATATCTAGAAAAATAATAATCGCTAAAATCATTAACAATTATAATAGCTAAATAGCAGTATCCTGGGAAGTCTAGACAAAATTTTGGAAGGAATGACGTTTTGATACGATTTCAATTTTGTTTATGTGCAGATGTGCAGAAATAGATTAGCTAAAATGCTGCAATATTTTCCCAATAAAAACTAAGGAATTTAAAGGTGCATGAAATAATAATTTAAAATGAAAATTATTTAAATAATGTATTAATAATTTCATAATATAATAAAATGTTGTTATGGCATACCTAACCTATTGGAAAATATCTGCTAGATTGCAACGATCTAAAATAACAATGTTTAAACTGTAGAGGAATAACCTTTCAAAATGTGCAACTTTTTCCAATATAGAATATAGTTCAAACCATTTCAGAGCACTTCTCTGTTAGAAGGTGAAAGTTCAGGAAGGAATTTAATATGAAACTGATTGTGGTTAGAAAACCAGGAGCTGGCCTTATTTTTCTTGCAAAAGTAAAAGGGACCTCAAATTATACCCTTTTCCAAAACCCAACACCTAAAGCAGCATTGTGACCTCTTCTAAAGTTGCCTGGGGACATAAACTCAGAACTTATTTGCAAAATGGCTGTGTAATTGAAATTTTAATATCACTTTCTAAGCAGCCTTGGTTTCCTTGGGTGTCCAATGAGTGCCACAGACACTTTCAGGCTGCAAGTTCCCTGCTTATGGGGTCCCAGAACAAAGTGGGAGGCCTTCAGACCACAGAAACTAAACTCAATTTTCCCCTCACTTTGAATAAGCAGAATTACAAATTGTAGTGAGTACAAGACATTTCAGAATTCCCTGATGCTGAGAAGGGCTGTTATCCATAGTCTCTCTCCCTATCCTAAATTAGACCCCATGGGAAACTCTGTTAACTCTTCCATATAACCCATGTCTACATAATAATACACAAATAGCAATCTGGAGAGGTCAAAAATGCCTCATAGCCGAATTTAGTGCAGGATTCCAGAGTTTTGGCCACCACAAATTCTGATGGGTTTGTGAGTCTGTTGTTGGCAAAGAGTATTTTATTTTTTAATTTAAAAATTCAGTATTATAGAATCATTTTGAGCACACGAACTCACTTGACCCTTGTAAACTCTCTTCTGAGACACAGCAGTCTTCATTTTCTTGATGCAAGCTTTTCAGTGGGGAAATAAAACAAAGCCAAAAAACAAAACAGAACAACCAACCCCAAACACACTATATTTCTTCATTTCAGTCTATTTCCCGGCAGTGGCTGCATCCAAAAAAGACGGAGTCGAGCCACCACAAGAAAGACTTTTGTACTGGAATTCCAAGGCAGGCACAAACCAAAGCCTACTGGAAATCTCATGGGAAAAAACGTTCTGTGAGGTTTCCACTCTCAAGAACCTCAGTCCATCATTTGAGTCAGCAGGTGATTCAAGACCATCCATCACTAATCATAGTTTTATTATTATTTTTAAAAGAGGTCCATCTCTACATCCTTAACTTACAGTTATGAAGAATTTGTTTCCCAAAATATCTTGTTCCAAATGTAACCATTTCTGAAAACACAGAATTCTCTGATCTTCTTAGGCTTTCTACAACCACAAAGTCTCTAAAAACACCACGACCTGTCTTTGTCGCATCTCAAAGTTTGATGAGGCCTTTGTAATAAAGGGGAGAAATTCAGAATTCACACTTTAGTTTTATATACTTTTTTTAGTATATGGGAGCAGACAATTCTAGACACTGTAGACATTCCAGATAAAAATAGAAAGACCACCAGATTGTGTGGTGAAAGGGGGCAGAATGAATACTCCCTCATGATGTGGGGATTCTGCCCTGGGTAGATTCACTGCCCACCCTGTGATTTTCTCTTTTAAGTCCTGATTTCACCTACATTCTCTTCCATTGCCACATTCATCTTTCCCCTTCTGCTTTTCTTTCCCTTTCAGAAATCTACAGAGTCAGGCAGTATTTCCCAATTATTTTTCATATCTGGTATCTCTGACCAAAGCACACAATCACCTTTTCAGGTTTTAAAGATTTTTAAATATTCTAGTAAACAGATAGGATTAAGCAAAATAATGAACTTTGAAGCAGTTTCATTGTGTGACATCTGGTAAAATCATGGGCTAATATTGTTCATACTTCTGTCATGCATATCATTGCCAATCTCAGTATCCCTCTCTCCCTTACTTGACCCAACCTGGAGATAAAGCACAGATAGCCACTTACTATCTATGCTTTCCCTGTGTCAGCTTCATTGATCTTTTCATTTCCTGCACAAGTGCTTTTATTCTTCAGGACCTTTGAACAGGCCATACCTTCTGCATTGAATAGTCACCCTGACTCTTCACCTGTTAAACCCTATCATTATGCAGACCCAGGACTCAGTATTTTCCTGACTCCACAGTCTAATCTAGATGGCTTTTGTTATTCCTTTTCATATTACCCAGTTCTTACCTTCAGAGGAAATAACAGAGGTAGCATTAATATGGTTTCTTTTCTTGGATTCTTTCTTGTCTCTCTTACATACTGGATTATAAGCTTTATCAGGCCAGGGACAATACCCATGTTTTTCAATGGCACACACCCAACATAACACCTGTGGGTTTCAGAATTTTTTTCCAGTTTGTTTGGTTTATAATACCCTTTACTGCCACCTTCGTCCACTTTGATCTTGTCTTGGCCTTACCGATTCAAAACTTAAGTACTTTACTGCACATTCCTTCTCTTTATCTCTGCCATTCTCATCCTTCCTCTCCTTGAAATATGAAGCTCAGTCTAGACAATGTTTTTGGTGATGGTAATTCCACAATTTCTGTTGCATGGGCAGTGGCCAGGTCTGTATGGCTAATTCCACAATTTCTGTTGCATGGGCAGTGGCCAGGTCTGTATGGTTAATTCCAACCAGATCCTTTTGTTGTGGATGGTAATTCCCCAAACAAGCAGCAGAGTTTCATGCAGCATATCCATTCACTGATTCCCATCTGGAGATCTCTAAAGGAAGGGAAAACAAGAACCAGAGAGTTGGCATGTGCTGAAAGTTGCCTCCTGACACCAAGGGCATATGCCAGAACCTGTCCAGAAGTCAAGTGAGCACATAGTCATCATGTGATGGAAATACACTTTCTTCTTTATGAGCACACTCCTTCTCAAAACAAACAAAAACAAACAAAAAAACCTAAAAATCTCAGACCGCAGGTAAAAGAGGGATGATGCAAATTCAGGAATTAAAGGGCAAATTGCCAGTACTACAGATAACCCTAATTGGGTGGCGATAATGAGGTTGGATCTGTTTGGGGCCCAACATTCACTCTTCTCTGTAGGACCCATGTTGTTTCTGCTGTGACGGAATGTCTAGTATCTCTAGTTAACCCTATGTGGATATGTTTTACTTATGTACTTATTTTAAGTACAGTTTTAGGTCTCAGCTTTTATCGTATAATAATATATTTTCCTTAGTACATCCTGCAAATTGTAATTATCTGATTTATTTTTAACAAACATCAAAAAAATCTGTGAGGTGCTCTAACAGTATCTAAACAGAACCTCTGTGTCTGCATTCTTCCTATGTTATCTGAGATGCCTTTCATCGTGACAATGTGGATGGTAGGTGGACCATTTCTAGCTGTTTTAGTGAGAAGACATCACTTTTCAGTAGTATAATAAATGGACTCCTATCAAACAGAATGTACACTATCATATTTCCATGACACAGAATTCAAAAGCAACACATATGTAGCAGCAATAACTTTGCAAAACTCAGTCACTTCATTAGCAATATGATATAGGTTACATAAATAATAATTTGTTCTGTGTAGTTTTAGAAGTGATTATAAAAAGCACTCAGGAAAAAACCCCAAACTCATTAATAACATTAGTATTTCTATCAGTGACTCAAGCTCTCCTCTAAATAACAGTACACTTGGCAGGAGATGGAAAGTGTTATTACTCCTTTGAATTAAATATTTGTTCATGATACTACCTGTTTTAGTGCAATTGTCCTACAAAATACATACACATGTATCCACTGTAAATACATATGGGCCCCTTCCTCACTTTCTTCAGGACCTTTTACAATTTACTTATCATTGAGAATTTCCTTATAAATGTTATTTAAAATATCACCCCCACCCCCAATCTGGTATGCACTGTGTCCTTTATATTACTTTGCATCTTGCATATCACATAACACCAATTGACATGGTTATATGCATTCATTGTCTGTCTCCCTACTATTAGAATGTGAACTTCATGAGGTTGGGCCATTTATTTTGTTCTGTACAATACCCCCTGATGTAAAATAGTGCCTGAGATTTGAATAGATATTTCACTAAAGAAGATAAATGAATGGCCGTAAACACATGAACAGATGCTCAACATCATAAGTCATTAGGGAAATGCACTTCAAAATCACAAGGCACCACCTCACACTAAGTAGGATAGATGTAAGCACAATGACGAGCAAAAACAAGTGTTGGTGGGGATGTGGTAAAATTGGAAAGCTCATACGTTTCTGGTGGGGATATAAAATGGTACAAAGATTTTGGAAGAGTTTGATAGTTTCTTAAAAAGTTAAACACAAATGACCCAGCAATTCTACTCCTATAGGTATATACACAAGTGAAATAAAAACATATATCCGCATAAGGACATATATATTAATGCTCATAGCATCATTATTCATAAGAGTCCCAGACTGGAACCAACCCAAATGTCAATCAACTGGTGAGTATCTAAATGAGATGTGCTATATCCATAGAGTGGAATACTTTCCAGCAACAGAAAATAGTGTATTACAGATACATACTACCACATGTATGTATGTGGTAGAAAAAACAAAACAAAAAACTATGCTTTTAAAGAAACCAGGTGTAAAAGGCCTTGTATGTACACTTCCATTTATATAAAATGTTCAGAAAAGACAGAAAGTTGAATAGAGGTTGCCTAGGGCTGGTGGTAGAAAAGGGAAATGACTGCAAATAGACAGAAGAGATGTTTCAGGGGATGAAAATGTTTGAGAACTGGATTGTGATGGTTTTTGCACAACTCTATAAATTCACTAGGAATTATTTAATTTTACACTTAAACATGTGAATTTTAAGGAATGTAAATTAGAATTCAATAAAGCTGACAAAAAATGGACTAATACAAAGTAGGGCCTCAATATTTGTTGAATTAAAGAATAATGAAATATGTTCCTTACTCAATAATCATCACCACCTCAGAAGAAAGAATACCATGAAGTGAATTTGACATATGCAATGTGTGGGGCTATATACATAATGTTATACAAACAAAAATGTACTTTATGTAATAATGTGTGTGTGTATATGTAGGTGTATATGGGTATGCATGGGGGGTGTAAGTACTCATTTTCACAATCTCAGGAAATTTCTTATAATGTAAGAGGCATTAGAACCTAAAATATACAAGTGATGTTTTAGATGTGGTTGTGAATTGGGAAGAAACAAGTCAAGATTCCATTATCACAGCGTATTGTAGAGAGAAGTGTTTTGCCCATGTGCTGTCTCAAGTACAGCCATTATGGTTTGAAAGATAAAAGTGTAATGAAGAGGGGCTTCTGTAGTCTTAGTGAAACAGTCAAATGACCAGAAGGCTGCTCAGATTTGATGGTCTGCTGAAGACACAAACACATAGGCTTCTGCAAAATCTCTACTCTATGTCACAGCGTCTGATGCACTTTTCCTCTTAAAGATAGCCAGGAGCATTCAGAGTAATTAATTTTGATAATAATGGAAAACATCATCTGTGTATAGCATTCTGAAGCTATTCATGCAGCAGAAAGGCAAAAAATTGCAAACTTTGAAATTATGATAGATGCTATTTATAAAGTGACCATCTAGGAAAGAAGTTGTGTACGAGCTTTAAAGTAGAGGCTAGGGTTTTAAAAGTTATTTTCAATAATGGAAGCTTGCCATGTAAATTAAGCTTTGGCATTAAATCCTTTCATTGAAAATGTTAAGTCTTGGTTTTTCTGTTTTCGAAATTGTTCCAGGTCTCATCATCTCCTCCATGAGGGGAAACAATTGGACTGGGTCACCATGTTCCAGCTTATGAGTATTAGACATTGCTTTTTTCCTGAGTACCTTAGAGTCAGCTAACAGTCACTGTTTTAAGCAGATTTGTGAAGGCAGGGAGCAGATTCGTGAGGAGAAAAAGTGCTCTGAGAACAAATGGTCAGTCTCCTATCCTTGGCTGCCTCTCTGGTGTGAGATCATAGCAATTGAAACAATTCTTCATCCTCTACTGTAATATACTATTAAAAATAAAAACAGTACTGAGAGAGAGAAAAACAAATGAACAAAAGTTTATTTCACTTATTTTTAGAAAGAAGCAGAATGGTTGAAAGAAAGAAAACCACTTTCATGTTATCTGAATATTTAGGCTTCATGAACTGACTGATTTCCCTGGTCACACCCCCCTCCAATAAAACCTGCAGGACGATGTTGGTAATAATAAATTGGTCAAGGATATTAAAATGTTCTTCTCTTCGCATTCAGATCCAAAAGGCTATTTGCCAAAATGTATTAATTGGATATTTGCTTTCCAAATTATTTACGTATCTGCCAGAAGTGCTTTTGAAACTTTTGGCATGAGTTACTCTGGATAAAAAGAAATATGAGCTGTAAAATAAACTGGAAAATAGCAGCTAAGTGTGTTTCATTTCTTTATGAACAGCCAATACCTCTATTATTCAAAGTAATTTGAGTCCTTTAAAAATGATATGTATAGAGTACAGAGGATAAAACAACCATGGGAAACCTAATTATAACAATATTCCTTATGTTCAAAATTTGCTACAAGAAGGGACCGTTTGTTATTCACATGGAAGGGAGTGTAGTTATAGCTGTATAAAATGGAGCTCATTATTAAGCGATTTAATTTTTTAGAAGTCACATGGCATGAAACTAAGGGAAAACATCAGAGAAACGTGCTAATATACGTGGATAAATGAGCTCTTTAGAGATGAGTATAAACAGAACATTTATTAAAGTACTTCTTAAAATTACAGAGGCTTAGAGACAATTTTTACAGAAACATCTGTAAGGAAAATAGTTTTGGCTAGTATTCCAAATGGCAGTAGTTCTTGGTTTGTATCTACCTGTATTTCTCCCACCTCATTTTTATTCATTCTTAAACACTTAACAATACAAGGTATTCCTCACTTCAAGCTTATCTAAGTTATTTTTCACCTTCTGACTTTAAAACTTTGGAGCAACTTGACTTAAGTTTTCAGACTGCATTTCAATGCAATGTGAGTTCACAGCCACCACTCCATTTCAGGGAGGAGAGCCTATCTTGAGTTCAAGCTTTTGTAATCCCTGGAATACTCCCAAACTGCATAAAAGCCAATTTATGAACTATCACTTTAGAAGAGCAACAGACATGGGTAGGAGGTAAAATGCCTAAGGAGATGATTTGCATTCCTAATTTGAGATAGAATTTTAGCTCATTTGATGGCTCCTACATTTCAGTTTGAGGACAGATGTTGATCTATGATCATTTTTTTAACCACTATATGACAAATGTGGATAATAAAAATGTAGTGCTGTTTTAGGTAAATTATAAAGACTAATTCGAGTGACCGTTGTTTCTTAATATATACAAACACACACATACAAATATTTATGTATGTGTGTATACGTCTGTGTGTATATATATATATATGTATGTGTGTACATATATGCACAGATACACATACATCCACAAGCACATCTCCGATGTGTTAAAAATTGTTAAAATTCTTCTTTTTAGATGGAATAATGGTATATAGTATTTCCTTAACTTAATTGACTAAATGATTGGATGACTGATTGATTTTAACATCTTGATCTGAAAAAATTAAAGATAAGCAACCCTAAGATGGAAATTCCTTTATTAATGATCCAAGAAATTTCAAATTTCAGAAAGCAAAGTGTTAGAGTGACCCGTAAGCAACATTGAAAAATAGAAGTTGGTACCTTCCTTGTGGTACCCACATTTATAACCCTTCAGGTGCCTGCTATTCTCATGCTTTCTCCACAGACCTTCATGCCAATCTTTAATTTCAAATCTGATGGATTTCAAAGGGGGCAGCTTTTAATCACTCATGCTGTAATATAAATGAGTCACTGTTCATCTTCTCTCAGGTTTCCTTCACGTTAAGAATTAAAAGTGAATTCAAATATCTTTCATCTATCAAGAGGCCTCTAGACATAAACTGTGTTACTTGTAAGCAGTACATCAATATTTATCACTGCCTAGAACCTCTGGCCATATGCCTTTATAGGACGGTGATTTCTCTCCAGAGGAGCCAGGGTAAGGAAAAAGGCTATTCTTCCCTCTAATATTCAATCCATTGATTCATTATAGACTATTCTTCTCTCTAATATTCAATCTCTTTATTCATCCAAATAATTTGCATTTGGCTCTACAGCTGCATGGGACATAAATCAAGGGTTTTGTGTAATTAAAGCGAATAGTTACATAGGAAGATAATTCCTTTTTAATGTGCTTCATATGAAAGTCCCCACAGCTCTAGGTTCTTAGCCTTGTTTCCTTGGCCTCAGGTACTCCTCACTCGAAAATGACTTTCTACCATTTTAATTTCCCCCACCTTCTGGAACACCTTTCCTCCTACTCACATGGATGGGGGTCTCTGAAGGATTCCTACTCTTTTCAGTGTCACATTTTGCCAATTTTGGTTAGATCAGTCTAGAATAACAGTCAGTTGCAGCCTGCCAGGAATGAGGAGATATTAGAAACTGTAACTTAATTCTACATGGGAGAGAATGACAAATGTTTTCTTTAACTGTGTCCGACTTTCTGAAATTTCAATTATGATGATATATCAAATGGTTTGTGGCTGTAACAGAGCCATTAGGTTTTAGAATTGCTGCATCTTAACTATGAGAAAGGAGTGTTTGTCTTTACCTAGGACCAAGTGGAATTCTTAGAAAAATGTTATCTTCTCAGTACAATATGGTAGCAGAAGAAAAGTAATGTGAGGATTTATGATTCTTGGCTACAAGCAATAGTCAGAGTGCATGAAGGACATGTCCATTTTTAGTAAAGTTGAAATGAAATTTCTTTATAGAATGATAACTTGACAGTTCAGAACTCTCCCTGTACAGGACTCTATTCTTTTCCTCAGCCTTCCCAAGGAATTTGGAAAAAAAAGTTTCGACTCAGAACTTTTGATGTACAGGGTGGCACATTTTTCATTAACTTTGTTTTCTACATATTGATGGGCATTGAAATCCCTGGAAAATGATGTATGGAACTCTCTTTGAAAGAGTTATAAAGTACTTACTTTGCCAACAGATGGCAAGTGTGGCAGGCGTAGGGAAAGAAAACGAGATTATCTCTGTGGCCTTTCCCACAGAGGACAGTGTGCTGTCGCCCCTTTACCTGAATTTGCCAAATTGTGGCTCTTGATGTCTTGCCCAAGAATTCACCTACACAGCCTAAAATAAGGCAGGCAGGAATAAACAACTAAATTTTTATTTAAAATTATAAAAATGATTGGAGTGTAGAATTTCTCGATCTGAATTTTATGGAATTCAGACTGCCTATGTATGAGATTTCCTGATAAATGCCTTCCTCACAGTTTTTCTCTGTAGGAGGTTTGTATCTTCTGCTAGATTCTCAATGGCAATTCAAGACCCTCAAAGTTCTAACATGCATTAGTGGCATGTATTACAATTTACTGATAGGAAATTAAGTGGGTAATTACAAGAAGGGCATTTTACCTCATTCTATGTAGCATGTTATTTCACTGGTAACCGTCCTAGTTTCGGATTCATAAATGCAGAACCTGAAGAAAGGACTTGGGTGCTGGTGTATTGTTTGAAAGGTGGTCAGAGGCAGTAGGTGAGAGAATTGGGGGAGTGAGACGAGAAAGGAGGAAAAGCCAACGAGTGGTCTGTTTTCATGGTTTCTCTATATGTAACACGCGAGTGCTAGACTTTATAGGAACTTTTGAGAAATGTACAAAACGTTTTTCTGTATTATCCATCCTAAGTATGGAGACTGGAGGATTTGTCTACTGGCTTCCATCATTCCTCACAAATTGAAAATCGTCCTCAGGGCACTAACTCTACCTCCCACGCTGCCTCTTTTTGGGTTGCAGCCACTGGAAGGATGAGAGAGCTTGAATCTTCAGAGAAAGCCCTCTGAAGCAGGGAACCACAGAGCATGCTGGAGATGAGGTGCCCTGGCATATTCAGAATCACCCAGCTACAGCTGTGGCTGAAGTCAGAGGTGGTCCAGAGAGCCTATGACATGGGGCACAAAAAGCATGTGTCTCAATGACCCAATGGATTTACGAGAATATTAAAATTAAAACTAAAAAATCAAAATACTAGAGATTATTTATTAGAAAAGTCTGTGATGTAGATACATGCATGTCAAACAAAGCCTCTCCCCTTATAAAATTTACATTTAAAATTGGAAGCACTTTTCATGTGAAATGACAGTGTGCTTTTAGAGCTAGATACCAAGAAGCTTTAGGTACTAAGACTGTGGGCAATTCTGCTGTAAGGTATAGGTAAAGATCTTTGTTAACAATGAAATGGAAAAATTAGAATGAAATATTTTGTTTGACATATGTCCAGATTTTTTCCCTTTCAAATGTTCTACAAAGACTTAGGTGGAATTTTATTCTGTCCAAATTCAGTTTGCTTATTCTTTCATCCCAAATGGAATGATGTAAGAAAAACATAAGGCAGTGTTGATTCTAGGCAGGCTCTTGGTTTAATATCGGTGAACTGGAGTGCTGTGACTGCTGACTGTGTCTGTGATGAATGGGCGAGAACAGTATACTGTAGAAATACTACGTGGCGGTTGTCCACATAGCACATAGGCATAAGCACATTGTTCTTCAGGCCTTTCCTCTGGCAGATGAAACAGGGGTACATCCAGCGTTGGAAATGTGTTTTTCAGTATCTGTGCCTACTCTAACAGGAAGAAAGTCAAATTTTGTTTACCCGTCTTGTCTGTATGCAACACCAATGCAGCTGCAAGTCTTGAATTTGTTTATTCTGCAGTTTGAGAGGAAGAGAGTGTCTAGACAAAAGAATGGTGTGTTAGCTTCTTGCCATTGTCAGTCAAATGCAGCATGTTCTTTGTGCCACGGAGCTGCTGTTAGGTATATGCTCTTCAGATTATACGGAGGATGTTAAAGTTATAGATACAGCCAGTTCACTCAATGAGAAAAATACTAGACATTCTGTCCTGAAACAAGAAAGCAAAGAACAAGAACAGTTATAGCTTTAAACATCCGAGAATGAGGATCAAATTCTATTTTTTCCTTTCTTTTGCTGGCATGGACACAAATGTGTAGATAAGTCCAAGAAAAATACAAAACATCCAAATATTATGAACATAAGTCATGCTAGTCTCAAAATCCTTACAAGATACATCATACATAAAAGTTGGCTCCCCTGTCCTTGAAATGAAAAATAAAATGTTAAACAGCTTTGCATATTCTATGAAAAAGATGTTGACTATTATTTAAACAAAAATAATTTGGCCATTTTGTTATTTTAGAGTAGAATTGGGAGGTTTTCTGCAGCTTACTTTCCTGTTTCTGATGGCTCTGTTTCTTTTTTTCTCATAGATTTAGAATTATAGTGTTACATTCAGATAGTGCTCTTAATAGCATTGTGCAAACAAAACTGCTTTATAAATTCTGGACAATTCTCCTCAAAAATAGCTTTGTTTTGTATAACATTTACCATAGCAAATTCTGAAAATTGTCTGTTTTTATATTTTATCCATTTATAAGTTTCTCCATATGAAACTGAATACATAGGCAAGATAATATTTTCTTCCACTGTTCATGTTGTATCTCTGAACCAGTTTTCTTAAATAGTAGGAAAGTGTTTCTGTAAATCATCTGAAAGAAAACTAATGCTGTTTAAATATATGGTAAGAAATTCACATCCAAGAATCACTTTGGAAAAGGGGTGTTGACCAGGGTGGTATGATCAGCAGAAATTAATGTATAATAGAATGGTAAATATGCAATTCCTCTCAATATTAATATGACTGAAAAGATATGTGAAAGGGAGAGGGGGTTAGAGTGTCTCCCCAGGGGAAGCTGCTTGTGCCAGAGATGGTGAGACAAACTGCTGTAAAGTCTGTACTTAGAAATCTTTGGGGCACCACCTCCAAAATATATGCTGAATTTATCCACTTCCCTTCATTTTGACTTGCCTTCTCTAGAGTTCAAGCTACTCTGATCACTTCCGCGAACTATTAAAATTGTCTCACAGCTCTGTTCACGCAACCCTGAAGTTCTAGCAGCCAAAGTGTGCGTTTAAAACTTGTGTTACTTGGACTCCCCTGGTAGCGCAGTGGTTAAGAATCCTCCTGTCAATGCAGGGGACAGGGGTTCGAGCCCCAGTCCGGAAAGATCCCACAGGCCGCAGAGCAACTGAGCCCATGCGCCACAACTACTGAGCCTGTGCGCCACAACTACTGAAGCCCACAAGGCAACTGGTTCTTTTGATCCTTGTTTTAGCTAGCTCTATCCTATGTCTTGAATCAATTTTAGGCCAGGTTTCTTTCTTTCTTTCTTTTTTTTGTCATTTAAATGATATAATGTCATTTATAATCACACAAATTATTAAATTTGATTATTAAAATGGCTGGCCAAATCTCAAAACATTGTTTAAAATTCAAGCCTCTTTTCTCTCTCAGCCTGGATTTGCGTCATGTTACGAGTATCAGCACGGGACACAGTGGTAACTTCTCCATCTCACCTCTGTGGCTCTCCTTCCTCTCCTCTCCTGTCCCATCCCCACCCAGACTGCCTTTGGATCCTCCCAGATTTGGATCTAGGAAAGGAAGGAAAGCAATAAGTGGGAGAGGCCTGACTTCACTGACAACACTGAGACCTGGTCTCAGTGCTCTCAGGGCAGGATTTAGATCTCACACTCTTTAGCAGAGCACATTCCAGTTTCCTCAGAAATGTCCTCACTGAAAAATTCTAACTGCAATTCCTCTGACCTGAGTGATTTATTTCTCCTTTCACTAGTTACCTAAGAACAAAAACCTTAAAATCTAGGCAAACTGTGGCTCAGGCCACAGGGACTGTCCTTTTTGTTAGGGTCTTATCACACTTCCAGTTTAATAATTTTTAGACAACTTCAGGCTGGTTTATTGTCCCAGCTTGAAGAAATAATGACACATACTTTGCCCCCAACATCTGTAGAAGGACAGTACAACTTTTGTCAACTTAGAAGCTTCAAGCTGTTAACAACGATTTTTTCAACTTCAGATTTCTCTGTCACTGTATCCCCCAGACAGCAAGGGATCTTGGTCAATCTTTCTGTTTATTCCCCTTATAGCCCCTCTCATCTGACTTTAATTCAAGGAGAAATGTCTCTCCACAGAGTGGAACAGAATACAGGGGACATGGCTTCTCTTCTGGTCTTTTCAACATCAATCCATTTTTCCCTTAGAAGGGTGTCTGCTTATGAGAAGTACAATAGTTTTCAATTATATCCTTTCAATTCCCAAATAAGTGGGCTAGCACCTAACTTTGTAATGAGGACATACTCGGCACATATTACGTTGTTATTGACTTTCAAGGCTTCAGTCAAACTATATGGCATTTTACTATCCTGGTAAACATAGAAGTCATACACTTCTCTGCTTAAAATTCCATTAAGAGAAATCAATTAAGATTAGTTTTGCTTGTGAGTAAGAAAGGCTCAAAATATCAGTAGCCTAAATAAGAGAGAATTTTGTTTTTATCTCATATAACAGTAGAATGGTAGGGAAATCCAAGCTGATATCATGACTCTGCTCTCACAGAGCCTCAGGACCCTAGTTTATTATATATTCATATAAAATGGATATAATAATAAGTTCACTGCAGGCCAATGATGGCTTTTCTACCTCTAGTCATTACATCCACCTTTCAGCCGGAAGGAAAGAAAGAGAAACTGAAGAAAAAAGGAAGAGACACATAACAACTGATTTTTAAGGAAGTTTACTTAAGCTACCAGTTCTTGCATCTGCTTATATCCCATTGGTTCAAACTTTCTGGCTGTATTTAGCTGCAAGAGAGGCTGGTAAATGTATCTACCCTCCCCCCCCCCCCCCACTTTGAGTGGTTATGTATTCAATCACTATGGAAGTGTAAAGTACATGGATAGGTGATAATTATGGGTCTCCTCCCAACTTCCTATAGAATTTACAATAAAATCTAAATTCCATCATGAGGCTTACAACATAATAGAATATCTGGCACCTGCCTACCTTGTAAGCTTCATGAGATTCTTCCCCCTCTCACTGTGCTTCAGCCATATACAACTACTTTGTGTTTTATGAACATTCCAGGCTCATTTCTAACTCTCACTTTGGCACTTGTGCTTCTTTCAACCTAGTACGTACTTTCCTCAAATCTTCTCATTGATAGCTCTATCCAATACATCCTCAATAATGCTTTCTGCAATTAATTTATCTAAGTCAGGAAGTGTCTCTCAGGAAGTCTCCCATTCCCATCATCACTCTTTAATATAATTGATTGTCAGCAGAGATGGTATGCCACTGTCTGAAATTATTTGTTTGCTTATTTATTGTCTCCCCACAATAGTACTATAACTGCAGAGGGTGCTGTCTATCTTCTTTACATTTAATCTTCAGTCTGTACAACTCTGCCAAGCACGTGGTAGCTACTTGATATTGACTGAATAAATGCATGAATATATTAATAGCTTTTCATATATAAAGCAGCTGCAAATGTAGGTGGTTGTATCGGAATGCTTTTAAAAAGTTTTTCATGGTGGTGGTTGTAGTTGTTGTTTGTATTCACCCATTTCCCCCCAGAAAGCCTTTCCTTACCAGGTTATTTTTTAACTAAGGCAATCCTAATATTTATTAAAATGACTCTTAAAAATAATATAGTTTTCAAGGAATAAAAACTACTGTACTTTACTTTCCTTAAGAAAATTGGGCTATATCACCCAGGGAACTTTCAATGATTCTAATTTCCTACTTTTTTTTTTTTAACAGTATATGAACCTCAGAGTTCATATCTCCATTTAGATAAACCACAGAGAATTAAAATGTCCTAGTTTTTTCCATATTAAATTAAGTTGTATTATTTCAAATATAGGTTTAATTTTATCCTTTTACTTCACAATAGGTAAATATAGCTCACAGATAGAGACACTTAATGGTTTAAGTCATGATGTCTTATTATTCTTAAAAATAGAATTTCTTTCCCCTAAAAACTCCTAAAATTATGGAGATTGCCTGGATATATTCCTTAACAATCCTAAGGGTATTGCTTGTCTTCCTTTTCAGAAGTCCTTCACATACTCTTAGAACAAGTGTTAGTTATAATCTTTCATTGCCGTATTTTGAGGTTTGGGCAAGAAGCAATGCATATTTCCAATGCATATCATTTTCTTACTTTGCTGTGTGATAGTTTTTTAAACAATGCTGCTATTTTTTTTTTTTAACAATTGAGTTGTGCAAGACAGCCTTACATATGCCACTACTGACTCTTGGGGTCTTTTAGTCTCCTGAACTGCATGTGCACACTTATTTGCTGAGTAACATTTCTCTAGCCTTTTTTTTAAAAATGTATTTATACAATGGGCAGCATTAACTTACAGTTTCTACAGTTAGGTATTAGGTATTTCATATACATGTTTTATAGACTTTATATTTTGAGAAATAATTTCTAAATAATTTAAGTCATCTGATCATCTCAATGTATGTACATTTTTATATGAATCTAAAATCAATATATAATGTATACATGCAGCACCTCTTCAAAGCACTAATGATAAAACCTAATTTGCTTTGCTTAATTCGCATATTCTACCATTTGATCTTTTCTTTTACTTTCCAAGTTTACTTAAAACTTTCTGGACAGAATTTATGCTTTTATTTTTCTTCACCTCTAGTAATTACCTCCTGTGTATTCTCTTGCCTTATCTTTGTTCTGTGTTTCTCTACTTAGAACTAATCTGTATGTGAACAGTTTCTTATTCTCTCTAGTAGGATGTAGCCTCTTCTTCTGTACTGCCTTAGCCTTTTGTACTTTCTTTTAACCTGTTTTTTTTAACCTCAAATTATGCATTTGTGAAAGTAAGTTTATATGTGTATAAATAATTTGTTGGGCATTATCTTAAGATACTGATCATTTTCTACTAATGTGTCTTGATAACCCTATTAGACTGTAAATATTTGGTGTGCCAAAACCTTGTCATATTTACTTTTTATCTGGTAAAAGACCAAATAACTTTATTTGCCTTCCATAAAATTTTGGTTGCACTCGTCTGAATATGCATGAAGCCTGTTTTCCTTGAAGTTCTTCATTGCCTGAAAAAGTATTATGCAAATCATCATTTCCATAGGACTGCCCTAGTTAAATCAGTTTCTCCCTGTCTTCCCCCTCCTTTCTATTACATTACCCTAGTTTGTATTCATCAGAGCAGGTAACTGTATCTACATTTTGAAAAGTGAATATAGTATGAATATATGTGAATAAGGTAAATAATAAAATACTTCATACTTTTAAGCATAGTATTTTTTGCCTGTTTCATAACTGAAGATACCAAGAAGCTTAGTCAAGTGAAGGAAAAATATAAGGTAGTGAGTGTGGGTCCTTCTGATTGTAGGAAATAGGGAAACCACTGTAGGTCTATCTTTTAGGAAGAATATGGTATCAGAAGGGTTGCGATCTAAAGAACACAACTGCTATTAGGAGTCTATCCACTAATATTAAAAATGTTCCAACACCAGTGTAGAGACAGGGCATAAAATTGCATAAAAATATAATATTTCAAAATCCACAGAGAGGGAGTTGATTGGTATCAGAGAAGTTTGTCAGCAGGTAGCAGTAACTGTCAGATAGGACTACCAGATGCTTAGCAACCATGACATTCAACATGGAATCCAGACATTAACTCAATTACAGTGAATTAAGGAATAATTCATTGTAATTAATAATTGTGATTAATAATTACAATAAGGAAACTGTTACCCTTCCTAACAGGAAAAGCAAAAGTTATTGCTAATTCTTAGCAAAAGTTAAGTATTAAGGTTGCAGGAACAAGTTAAATATTAATTTATCAGACTAGATTAGCAGGATAATAGTGGAAAAGTAGCAACGGACTAGTTACAGAGATCTCAAAATCAGTCTAGAACACCTAACGGATCACCTGCCTGAGATTAAAATAGAGTCTGTTGACCTAGAAAATGAGGTTAGAGCTGAAGGGGAAAAAAAGGCTATATATTTTGAAAACTGGCAAAGGATGACATAATTTAAAATATATTTATTAAAATCTGTGATTGCACATTGAATTATGAAATAATGCAAATATATTTTGTAAGTACATAACGAAACAAATTAGTATGCTATCTACGTAAACTTAAAACATTGTACTATCTCCTTATTGACTTTTCCCATATCCGAGGAGCCCTACTTGACCTTAAACTGAGTATATTTAACAATTTAAACAGTTTTAACAAAAATATTATACCATAAGAGCAAATGAAAAATCTGTAAGAGGTATGATTAATTAAAAATAGCTGTGGAAATAAATAAAAATAAAATAAAAATACCACAATCTCATGAAATTTTTGCTGTATTCATTTGCTTTCTCAACATCATAACTCTGTGCCCTACTGTTTGCTCTGTTAAGGGGATTAGCATGTGCTTAGAGGGATACTAGAGTTTCCCCATTATTTAATCAGAAAGATTAAAAGTGAGTAATTTCCAAACTCTGTGGTTCAAAGTTATTTAAGTATGGTGACTCTGCCTCCCCTAATATCTTCTCCAGAATCACCAGAACCCCACTTTTGGCAAGATGTTAATGGAGCAAAGATGCCTCAATGCATGCAAATTTTAATCACTCTGTGTTCAAGGAAAAATGAATAACAGACAAAGAAACAAATCCTAACCACAAATTTTCTACTCAACATTTTTTTAAACATTAGCCAGATTTTTTCCAATAATTGATATTTAGGGTTATTGTTTTTAACTATAGCATAAAAAGTCATATGTTGGTAAATATATTTAAATATTTGGGTTTTTTAAGTTTGGCTGTATTTAGCTGCAAGATTATGCTTATATAGTTTTTTCTGCCAAGTCTCTCTCCCTCTTTTTTCTCACACTCACTCACTCTTTCCAAAACATGCATTCTTTCTTCTCTCTTCTTATCATATATAGTTAAAAATCTCAATTACTTATATACATGTATATTTAGAAATAAAAAATTTAAATTTAAAATAGTATATTTTATGCCATGCATATTATTGATACTTAATGTTTTTTAAGTATAAATCTAGTGTCTATACACAATTATTTTGCAAAATGTTTTACAAAGTTAAAAGTTCGAAAGGTGAATAATAACTTCTAATTCTGAAGATATGACTCAATGTCATGAAAATATGTGGGGAGATAGGTAGCCTCTTTTGAAATAGAAAGCTTAGAAATCAATTTATTAGTCTCTCACTTTCTATTAAATTTAACCTGGAGATATTTTTCAGCTCTAGTCAGGAAACTCAGCTTTCAACATTTAGCAAAGGTCTTTCTTTGAAGATGTAAATAAATTATTTCCAATTGGAATGAGGCTCATCTTTTCTATGGTATAGGCACCTGTCTATGGTAACAAGAGGTAACAAGACTAAGCCCACCACTTCATTGTTCACATGCCACATGGCAGATGGCAGATGACAATGACCTTTAGTCATTTTGTCCAGTGAGAGATTAAAGTTAGCTCATAAATTGCCAATCTGTTGAGCCATCTGGTCTTTCATGGTGGATTTTTTTAAAGTAATTCACAAAGCTTAGGAAAATAATTTATTGACCACCTATGTACTGTATATTAAAGACTCTTTAATTTTGGGATGTACAGTGGGAGGATAGTCTATAAATGCTCCATGTGAAATGTGTGCAGTATATCTTGCACATACATATTTTTAGACTATTTAAATTCCTTTTACTTTAGATGTTTTGACATCTCATGTGTTTTCTGTTACGGGGATGAGGTGTGGTAGGTATAAATATGCTCAATGTGAACTCAAAAACTTTTACTTAGAATTATCCATAAATTTCCTTAAAATAATTTTTTGCTAGACTGAGAAGTTGGTAATTCACATTTTTCTAAAACTTAGGTGTTTTGTCATTATTGTTCTTTTTTAAAAGAAGAATTGGAATAATTTACATCAAGTTTAAGACCCAATGTTTAACTTTGTAACATGACAAAAAAATTTCATTAAGACCTCAATCTGACTTTGATTTCAATCAGGTAATTTCCAGCTTTCCATATTCTAAATATGAGGGGCTCAGAGAAAGGTGTATCATCTATATAGTCGTGGTGATTGTGAAAGCTTGGGGCATTCTATGGTGCAAACACCCAAAAGTGGTGTTCACTTTTGTAGGTTTCAGAGATTATTTCAATTAACCTCTTTACAGTGAAAACTAATGTGTATGTCAATCATCCTTAAAATGAATATAATTTAAGACATGTAATACTATAATCCTTGATAATTCCTAAAACTAATATAATAAGCAATTTTCTTCTGAAAGTAAAAGTGAACGTAATTATTATACAAAGGGATAGCCAACTCTTTTTCAAGCCAACTGGCTCCTTGGCAAGAAGGTGATAGGAATTATTTATTTGTTGCTTTAAATGTATCATTACTACTAATATCGTTTTATAAAATAGGAATCATCCTAGGAACAATCCACAGTTTTTCTTTCTTTCCCCTCCTTTTTTTTCTCATTTTTATCTCAATTCTATGACTGCTAAATTGGTGATGGTCTCTGGCTTTTGGGAGCTTGCCAAATGAGAGAAGTGTAAGCATGGTACTTGACCTCTCTATTTCCTGGCGGTCCTTCTGGAGACCACTATTCACTGTGATTATAGACGTCTAAGAAGTTTCTATCCATCTGTCTCCTGGTTGCAGGGTAGATGTTGCATTTGCCATTGCTAAAGAGGGAAGACGGTAGGAAACGCTTAATGATAAGTGTACAACATCTTAGGATAGAGGGTTAAGTAAAAGTATAAAATGTGATTTGACCAAAAATGGGCATGTTTGGAAATGCTTTAAGACTTTTTTCTAATAGTTATTTTTCCCTTCACCCTGTGTGTAAGGCAGCAGGGTATCCTGAACTTCAGTCAGGCTACTGCTTCTTCACATGTTTCGCACGCATACCTACCACATTAGCTATCATTTATTTACTATCTTCCTTTTAGTTGACTTGTTTGAGGCCTAAAGATTTTAATGTACACTTTATTAGAACATAGAAGACTAATATCACTCTCCACTAATACGGCAAAAAATAAATATCATGAAAAGGATAGAAATAGAAACGTTTATATAGATATTGTTGTTTACCAGAAGCTCTAGCCTGAGGCATTCTGTTTCTTTACAGGAAAAAGGAATTGCCTGACCCCCCTTTTTCTTATTTTATAAACATGGAAAACCTTACTTTATAAGGAAGCAGTGAGGGCTGAACAAAGATGTGTGTAAAAGTTGTCCTGTGACTATAATATACAGTTTCTGCAGCAATCAATAGTTATCATAATTGTTGAAGGAAGAACATCAAATGAAAATATGAAGCTACTAGTCAAGGCATGATGACCTAGCGTACTGCCCAGGAAGTCTCTTTGTATTCTTGATTTTTTTAAATATAAAGTCTATTATGATATGTTTGTGGTTCTTTGACATATATTTTCTTCTACTTAGATTAGTTTTTCTTTGCTTCTTTGATTACTTTTAGATCCAAGTAAAATATTTTATTAATTGACATCAGTATTAATAAAACAAAATAAATTTTTAATAAAGTTGTATTTTCCCAAAAGAACCTCAATGATATCTGCCATCCCACTTGCTCTTCTTACAGTGTTAGGGTGACACTCAGAACTAGGCAGGCTTTTGTGACTATTTCCACCACTGGAGTACAGTGGGAAAGATGTTAGGTGTCTTCTCAGGGCAGGTCATAAAAGGCCACACAGCTGCCACGTTGTTTACCAGCATACTCGCGCTGGAGCCCTTAGTTGCCACGTGAAGAGTCTGATGGCCCAGTGGGCTACAATGTGAAAAAGCCCAAACCAGCCCCCACAGAGAGACTGCATGGAGAAGCCCTGAGATGAGAGGAAGGGAAAGAGGGGCCTGCACAGACTCCAGGTCCTCCACATCCCCCTCCACTGTCCCAACTTCAGACCCCATCTGGATGCTACCATGTGAGAGACCCTGAGCCAGAGAACTCAGCCAAGCTCTTCCTGCAGAAACCATGAGCAAAACCAAAATGATTTTCAGTGTTTTAAGTCTCTAAATTTTGGAGTCATGTGTTTGCTGTATGACCATAACTAACCAGAACAACATCCAACATGATGCAATTCTTGATATGTTTATGCGTTCAGCCATATACTACAAATATTTTTTCTTTCCTTCCTCTTTCTGAAATGGTAGTAGGCTACTCTTCTGTCTGGAAACCATTATTTCCCCAAATGTTACCTTCTAGTAATCCCAGGACCTGGTCAATTTTTCTGCATTTTTTTCTGGCAATTTCTTTTGGATATATGTTTTATTTTTCTTTCACCGATAAAATCCATGGGAAATCCGAGTAATTTTAAGTGGACAATTTAAAATAATTCTAAATTACATATTGTCTATTTTTTAAGTTGGGATGGATTTTTTTTTTGATTAAAGGTTCACATTAAGAAAAATAAATCAAAAAATGCTGACATTAAAAGAAGCCCATAAGGAAAATGCATACAATCTTGAAGAAAAACTTTTCTAATCTCTAATTAGAGGATATTTGAATTATTCTAATTTCCCTTTTCTTTTGCATTAGCCCAGAGAAGAAGAAGAAGAAGAAAAAAAAAACAAACTAGCAACAATAAATCCCATGATTTTTAAAGGAAAAATTATTTTAGGGAAAAAAATTAGAAAAATAATTTGGAGTATTAATAAACAGCTAAGAAGCTCCCACCATAATACTACAGAAGGTCCAATATTAAAAGAAATAAGAAGAATGACTGAGGGAATATTTTTTTCTGTCATCACATTGGGAAAAAACAATGGTTAAATTATATTTGAAAAGTATCTGGGGCTACTAACAAAAGTTTAACATTTCTTAAGGTATAGTTTCTCTCCAGTCAACCTCTCGCTCTAAACCACTACCCAAAGGTTCTCTCTTTTTCTTGTTCATAATAAGTAGAAACATTATCGCATAAGCACCTGGTCCTTTTTACTCTGAAAATTTTCAACCAAAACATCAATTTAAGAAGCAATATATTTGGAAGTAAGTTTTATACACTTCTATTTTTAGCTGATAATAATAAATAACATAGCATTTTGTTTACTGACTTATTTTTAGTTTGTTTTGAAAGACAGACTCAAAATTATCTACAAAGAGTCTGAAGATTCATTGTATGAGAGTAATTGCCAAATGAAATATGATTTCATTTTCACCTTCTATCAAAGCAGTAATCATTCTACTTTCATCGTTTTTGTTCGTTTGTTGTAAATTCTTCAAGTGATGTTTGCTGCAGCTTATCACCCAGATTAACTTTAGCATAAAGTCCTTCTGATCTTGTGAGTTGTATTATGCTTCACCATTTCAGCAGCATGTGCAGCTCACTCTTGCCCCACAGATCTCTGAGAATTTTGCCCTTAAAAACACCTTTAGATTGGGGACCTTCCTTCTTTCGTTAAAAATCTCCCATTACATGTAACTTATTTGCTTGTATGTTTCTATAGAATACACACACACACACACACACACACACACACACACACACACACATATATATGAGAAAGAGAGAGGGAGAATGAGAGGGAGTAGATTGGTTTCCCTGTTTCTAATCAGTCATAAATGTGTCCATCCAATCATTAGAATGTAAAGATCAAGACATACATATTTTCTAAATATGATTTGTTTCAGATAGTTATAGTAATATTCAGTAAAGACTGCAATAACAGATCTTATCACATAAAAGTAAATACATAACAATGTCAGTGAATGTTAATGAAAAATAGTGCTTTTCCTAATAGGGCGATATATGCTAAACCCATTACTTTTCTGAGGTGTGGGATTGAACATGCCACACACAATCACACCCCTATGGCCCTATGGCACTGATCTTTGCCATTCTTATATTTCTCCATGTTTTGTTTATTCTTTTCTCAGAAAAGAAAACCCATTTCCAATTCTGACAAGAAGATGGTTAAAATACTCGCCATATATTTCCTTACCTTGAAACACCACTGCATACATTGGTGACTCAGCAAGGTGTACAAAAATATCTTCCAAAAACAGTTACTAGAATGGAAGTACTGTATGCATGTCTGGACAAACTCTGAGGGTCCACTTAAGAAACTAAATTTCCTAACCAAATTTAATATGGGGAACCTCATGGCTATGTCCACTATTTGTTTTTATTTCCCCCTCCCCTCAAACTCATCTCAGATTCTCAGGAAAGCTATTTATAAGAGTTCTGTATAATTACATTGCCATGAAACTTTTAAAAAATGACTATTCATAAATTTCCCCAAATAATTCCTTCTGAGTTAAAAGTTTTGAAAATTCAGAATGAGGCTGTGTCATGGTATGGAAATTTTGTCTAATGTTCTAGAACTTTCATTGTTTAAGTGTCCACAATTACATATAAAAGTAACCTTTTGTTGAAGACAGGTTTAAAATAATCATTATAGCTTTTATAATGCTCACAAAAATATAGAATTTAATTGCTAAGCATAGTATTAATAAGTGCTAATAAAATGCTCTGTGCAGAGCACAAAGGTTTATTTCACTAGAAAATATATTGCAATAATTTGCCTCTTACATTATGCCATGGTGGTACAGGGCATTGCCTGCTCTCAGAATTCAAATAAAACACATAATTTCAACTTAACCTAAATTTGAGCCATATAAACATTTAATTAAGAGTGAATGAAGTATTGTATTTGAACAAAATATAAATAGAAAGCATCTGTTGGGCAATTTCTGAAAGACAAGCTATATTACATTCTGTTATAGCCATTTTTAAAAGAAATGTATAACAATTTTAAATGGCAAACATTTTTCTTATAAATGCTGCCAACTAGTTTTATAGATAGTGTTATTCTAGAATGCTACCTACGTCTTGCCAAAGTACATATCAAATAATTTTTTTTTTCCCCTGTACACTGACTCCACCCATGCTGCAAAATTTGACTTTTGTTAGGAAGTTGGAGTTCATAAGATTTGACGTTACCTGCTCTGAGTGAGCACCAGACTGAAGCAATTTCATTTCATACAATGATCATCTCTTACTTAGATTTTTAAAGTCATTTTTGGTAATTTACTCAAAAAGAGATCTGTTTTCACTTTCAAATACTATCCTTAAAAATGATGAAAATGTAGCTACAGATAAATGGAAAAGATTTTTTGGTGAATTGCTATTACTGAAATTTTTAGAGGATATTGTTAAAAGTCCCTAACAATTTAATTTTAAAAATCTTTAATGGCTAGTTTACACTAGAGTCTTTGCTTGTTCTTTTCTATGTGAAATCTGGAGACTAAAGTTCAATTTCTTTTTATTTTTAAACTCACCTTGAGGTGAAATTTACCAATTTAAGTGTATGATTCAAAGAATTTTGAGAAAGTTAAAAAGTTATATAATCACCTCCACAGTCAAGATATAGAACACTTTTATCATTCCAAAAAGTTCTACCATACTTCCCTGTAGTCAATCCATTCCCCGAATCATAGTCTATGACAACCACTGAACTGATTTCTTCCTATAGTCTTGCATTTTCCAGAATTTCATATAAATGGGATCACGTAGTACATAAGCTTTTATGTCTGGCTTCTTTCCCTGAACAAAATACTTTTGAGATTCATCAGGATTGTCACATGTATTCACCATTCACTTCTTTCAATTGCTCAGTAGTATCTTACTGTATTGATATACCACTATTGGTTTATTAATCCACTGGTTGATTGCTTCCAATTTTTGGCTAGTTTAAATAATGTTGCTTTGAATATTGGAATACAAATCTTATTGTGGACACATGTGTTGGTCAGGGTTCTCCAGAGAAATAAAACCAAATTGTACTGATACAGTTTGGCCTGTGGTTAGCTTTTTAGTCTCTGTTAAGGCCCAGTAGCAGACCAAGAACTCTTTCTTGAAAGGAGAACAGTTATCAGCAGAGGATGAGAGCGTTTTGTTTCAAAATCCTAAGGGCCTGAACTCTGATTAACCTACCTAAAGGGGCCTGCCAAAGGCTCCGGACAGCAGCCCTATCTGCCAGTTACCCTTCAAACACCATTGGGTCTGCTGGTCTTACGGCATAAGTGGCAGAGCAGCTTGCCCAGCAACCTGGACCTGGTACAGAGCCTTCTCTTGTTCTGGGTCCCACTCAAAACTAACAGCTTTTAGGTTCACTAAGTAAATGGGCCAGAGTAACGCACCCAAATGAGGAGTATGTTGCCTCAAAATCCAAAGCAGCCCTGTTAGTTGTTGTGACTTTTTGTTGTTGTTGTTGTTAGGAGAGGCCAGATGCAAAAACTTGTCCTTCACATTAGAAGGTATATCTCAACATGTCCCGCACTAGCGGGCCCCTAGACGTTTAGCTGAGGTAGAAGGCCCCTGAACTTTTGTCAGATTTATTTCCCACTCTCTCATGTGCAAATGTCTTACCAATAAGTCTAGAGTAGTTGCTGCTATTTGCTCTCTAGGTTCAGCTAGCATAGTGCCATCAATGTAATGTGCCAGTGTGATATCTTGGGGAGCTGAAAGGCAATTTATTTATAATGTTGCATTAATTTCTGTTGTACAGCAAAGTGATTCAATTATACACACACACACACACACACACACACACACACATATATATATATATATTATGTATATACACATTCTTTTTCATATTCTTTTCCATTATGGTTTATCACAGGATATTGAATACGGTTCCATATGCTATACAGTAGGACCTTGTTTTTTATCCATTCTCTATATAATAGTTTGCATCTGCTAATCCCAAACTCCCAATCCATCACTCCCCTCCCCTTGGCAACTACAAGTCTATTCTCTATGTCCATGAGTCTGTTTCTGTTTTGTAGATCAGTTCATTTGTGTCATATTTTAGATTCCACATATAAGTGATATCATATGGCATTTGTTTTTCTCTCTCTGACTTACTTCACTTAGTATGATAATCTCTAGTTATATCCATGTTGCTGCAAATGGCATTATTTCATTCCTTTTTATGGCTGAGTAGTATTCCAATGTATATACATATACTACATCTTCTTTATCCATTCATCTGTCACTGGACATTTAGGTTGTTCCCTTGTCTTGGCTATTGTGAATAGTGCTGGTATGAACATAGGGGTGCATGTATCTTTTTGAATTATCATTTTGTCTGGATATATGCTTAGAAGTGGGATTGCTGGATCATATGGCAACTCTATTTTTAGTTTTATGAGGAACCTCTATGCTGTTCTCCATAGTGGCTGCTCCAATTTACATTCCCACCAACAGTATAGGCAGGTTCCCTTTTCTCCACACCCTCTCCAGCACTGGTTATTGTAGATTTTTTAATGATGACCATTCTGACCCATGTGAGGTGGTACCTCATTGTAGTTTTGATTTGCATTTCTCTAATAATTAGTGATATTGAGCATCTTTTCATGTGCCCATTGGCCATCTGTATGTGTTCTTTGAAGAAATGTCTATTTAGGTCTTCTACCCATTTTTCAATTGGGTTGTTTGTTTTTTTATTGTTGAGTTGTATTAGCTACTTGTATATTTTGGAAATTACGCCCTTCAGACTTTTCATATTGATGCTTTGACTCTGCTGTCTATTACATGCCCACTTTGTCTTTAGTGGTTGAGTGCTGCCACTTGGCCCCTGCCACTTGGTTCCTCTTGGACCCCTAGGTCCAATTACTTCCATTTCATTTAGGTTTCCCAATTCACTGACTGTAGTTCACACTGTGAGGTCTCACCTACAGAGAGGAGTAATCAAAGAGCTCTTCAAGGATTCTGGAATTCCTCTCACAAATGTTTTTTTTTTCCCACAGTGTTAGTGAAAGGCAAATCTACTAGACCCTTCTAGTGTGGGTGAGTAGGTCTTAAATGACAAACCTACTCTAATATTTCTATCTCCCTGAGCCACTGAGTTCCTTCCTCTATATTAAATCAAGGTAGGTCTGGTATTTCCAACTTGCTCACTTTTGTTGGGCCACTTTTTGGTCATATTCTAACCAACCAACCAACCAACCAACCAACCAGTTAGAGTCCTTTCTCCCTCCTGAGCTGCAACATTAAATGCAGACTGTCTGCTTATTGAACCTGTATCAGTAAACTCAACCTTATTCAATTTTATTTTTCTCCCACCATTATCCCACATTTTTAATATCCATTCTCACACATGTTCCCCATATTTCTGTCTGATTCAATTAGAAAACTCAAGTAGGTCTTTTGGAGTGTAATGCATCTCTGATGAGTCACACTTTTTACGTCATCTTTAGGGCCTACCAGGGCTTGAGATTAATTATAGGTCTCGAGGGATAGTGGGGGTGTTTCCTGTGGAGACTCAACATTGCCTTGCTCAGCAACTGCCTCCTGAGAGGCCATTACAGTTTCTTCAGGCAATGCATGGTTAATCTCAGATGGGAGTGGTGAGGCCACTCTCACTGCTCTTTGACTGGCAGAAATGACTCAGCAGAATTGAAGGGCTCAGTGTCCCTAGATTCATCAGGGTCTCCCTACATGTCCTTGTTCCAATTTTAAGGATCTCACATCTTCCCAGTCAATGCCCCCACATTAACAGTAGACTTCCTATGAGATTGGAAGTTCAAATTGGGTTGTAATTCAGCCAATCACAGCATGAGATTCTCAATTTTATTTCCAGCAATCTCAGCCCTGTGGCTACAGGAGATGAAGGTTTCCTTCAGGGCACATACAGAAACTATCATATCACTTATGTGGCACTTGAGCTGGGACTTTGAAGCCATGAACTCATCCATTTCTTTCCCTACTTTGCAGTGGTATTAGGAGCAACCAGCCAATTTCATTATATTCATTAATTTTTCAAAAATGTTTGAAGGTATAATAATCACAGTCATCCAGCTTCTTGCTTCTTATAAGTGATTGTTTAGGACCATTGATGGTAATATTTTGTATCTCTATTGCCAGATGTTGTTATTGACTATCAGAGTCCAATTTTAAAGCCAATTCCAGAAACCCCAGAACTAATGGAGAAAACGCATCCTTGAAATTCTATTCCTATAGCACCACTCTTAGTACCAAAATCTATATTGGTCAGGGTACCCTAGAGAAACAAAACCAATAGGATATATATGATGATACACACACACACACACACACACACACACACACACACACACACACACTAGATAGATGATAGATAGATAGATAGATAGATAGATGATAGGAATATTTATTGTAAGGAATTGTATCATATGACTATGGAGGCTGATAAATCCCAAGACGTGAAGTCAGCAAGCTAGACACCCAAGGGCAGCCAATGGTGTAAGTTCCAGTTTTTGTTCAAAAATCTGAGAACCAGAAGAGCTGGTTCCAGTCTGAGTCTGTAGGCCTTAGAACCAGGAAAGCCAATAGTGTAATTTCCAGTTGAGACTGAGGGCTTGAGAACTGGGAGAGCTGATGACATATGTTCCACTCAAGGGCAAAAGACCAATGTCCCATCTCAACAAGTCAAGCCAAAGAGTTATCCTCTTAATCTTTTTATTCTATTTAGACTTGCAATTAACTGAATTAGCACCACCCACAGTAGGGAGGGAAATCTGTTTTACTTTGTCTACTGATTCAACTGTTAATCTCATCCAAAACACCCTCACAGACACACATGGTATGACGTTTGACCAAATATAGCTGGCATGGTCAAGTTGACACATGAAGCCAACTATCAGAACATGCTTTTGAGACAGAAGGGAAAGGGGCAGGACACAACTGCTAGATAAATGAAGAAGGGGAGCAGCTGTTAGGATGTGATAAAAACCGACTGGAACCTGCTGAAACCAATGTGGTCTTGAGAATAGTCTGGTCATTGACCTTTAGCTCATTATACCCTCATTATAATACTAAAAATCACTCCCCCTTCCACCATGACAGTTCCCACATGGACCATAAAAGGCCAAAAAGTGGGCAGTGTCCTAATTCCTAGAAATCCCCACCTTTCCCCTAAATAGCAAGAATATTCCTCCCACTAATTAGCATATGAAATTACTCAGCCCATAAAAACCAACAGCCCCATGCCTTGGGGCTGCTCTCACTTTCTGAGAAGGTCCACATTCTGCCTGTGGATTGTGCATCTCTCTGAATAAACCTGCTTTCACTTTGACTCCCTCTTGAATTCTTTCCTGCTCGAAGCCAAGGACCCTCACTTGGTGGTCTATCCCAGGGACTCAAGTGGGTTCCCAGATGTGACATTTCTCTCTCCTGCAACATTCATGAATTCTTTATCCATTCATCTATTGATGGACACTTAGGTTGTTTTCATATCTTGACTATTGTTAGTAATGTTGAAATGAACATAGCGGTGTATGTGTCTTTTCTGGTTAGTGTGTTCTTTTTTTTCAGATAAATACTCAAAAATAGAATCAGTGGATCATATGGTAATCCTATTCTTAATTTATTTGAGGAACCCCCATCCTGTTTTCTATATTGGCTACACCAATTTACTTTCCCACCAACAGTGCACAGGGTTCCCTTTTTTCCACATTCTCACCAGCACTTGTTATTTCTTATCATTTTGATAATAGCCATTCTAACAGATACGAGGTGATATCTCGTTTTGATTTATGTTTCCCTGATGATTAGCGATATTGAGCATATTTTCATGTGTCTGTTGCCCATCTGTATATCTTTTTGGAAAACTGTCTATTCAGATCTTCTGCCCATTTTTTAATTGGATTGTTTAGTTTCTTTTGCTATTTTGTATGAGTTCCATATATATTTTGGACATTAGCCCCTTATCAGATATATGATTTGAAAATATTTTTCCCATTCTGTAGGTGGCCTTTAAATTTTGTTCCTTTGCTGTGCCGATTTTTTAGTATGATGTCATTTTGCATATTTATTTTTGTTTTTGTTGCTCTTGTTTTTGGTATCAGATTCAAAAAACCATTCCCAAGACCTATGTCATGAAGCTTGCCACCTGTGTTTCCTTCTAAGCGTTTTATGGTTTCAGGTCCTATGTTCAAATCTTTAATTTTGAGTTAATTTTTTTGTTATTGGTGTTTATTGAAATATTGGATCTATGAGATAATTTTCATTTAATTTGAAGGTTTTTTTTTTTTTGGTCATGAATTTGTTAAGTAAATTTTCTGCCCTCTCTCTTCTCCTCTTAGGGATTCCAAATAAACAAGTGTTAGAATGATCAATATTGCCCACAGGTATCTGGGGATTACACTGTTTTTAGTCTTTTGACTATTTGTTGGTTTTATTTTTAATGTTCTCTCTTCTATTTTACTGAAATATGTCCTGTAGTTTCAAATATGCTATTCATTCTTTTTATTTCAGAAATTATGTTTTATAATTTGAAATGTGTATTAAGGTCTTTTTTACATTTTTTCTCATCATAATAAAAGTTTTCCTCTACCTCACTAAACATACATAGTCTGTGTATATGAGCTGGTTTAATGTCCCTGTCTGCTAATATCATCACCTATGTTATTTTTATATTTCTCTAGGTCATATTTTCCTGCTTCCTTCTTGCCTGATAATTTTTCACCAATTGCCAAACATTGTGATTTTACATTGTTGAACACTGAATTCAGTTCTATCCCTTTAATATGGTTGAGGTTGTTTAGATATACACTGAAATTGCTTGGAATCAATTTGGTTGTTTTAAGACTTGTCTTAAAGCTTCTTTAGGGCAGATTCAGATTAGTTACTAATGGAGGACTAATTTGGCTTAACTACTAAAGCAATGCCCTTCTAGCCACTGCCTCATGTATTAAGATGTCATTCAACACTGGCTAGTAGATCCACAAACTATTCCCATCCTTAGAGAGCTTCAAGATTGTGTCACCTACTGTTTTCTTGTGGAAATTCTAAATTACATCATTTTGTAAAAACTAATGATGTTGTTTTTGGAAACACTGAACCATGTTATTTTAGTTTATTATTAATTAATTTAATTAGATATATTATTATTAATAATAATTATTAATTAGATATAATCAACACATATTGTGTGGTGATATGAGAATTTTCAGAGTATGATTTTAAATTTACATTACAAAATGCTATTCACATTAATGCATATAGTATCATTTCCTTGTATATAAATGTGTTAATGCATGTGTGCGTGTGTATGAGGAGTGTGTGGCTTTATGTGTAGTGAATAAGCCAGGAAGATATAAAACAAAAGTAAAAAATGAGTTTATTTCTTTTTTCTGGAAAAGGGGAATAGAAGTTAGAGAAAGGAGGTTAAATGGGATTTCCAATTTTAGGTTAAAAATTTTGCATAAACTTCTACATTAAAAAGTTGTTGGTTGATTCTTTGATCCAGAAATGGGGTCATTTTTTACTTAAAAAATAAAAAGCATTTGATATATGATTGAATACTATATGTATTTTCCTAGAAAATTATGATATAAATTCTTAAGATTTAAATTTATGTAGGATAAAAAGAACTACACTGGAGAGTATAATGAAGAAAACACACCCTTACCTACTCACTGAGCCAGGAACCAGGGAAAATGGGCAGGTACAGAAGCAGACTGGTGCAAATTTGAGGTTAGCAATTCAAGTACTTTTGACATGGTGATGTGATTTTCCCAAAACAGAAAAATAGTTCTTGATACATTTCCAAACCAAACAAATAAATTTTTCTATTGATTTATCAGTAGTTACCTTCTAGGCATAATAAATTGTGAAAGAAATACTTTGTATTTTTATTTAAAATAGGGTTTGTTTCTAAGCTCAAATACTTATAAATATATGTCCCATTCAGGTGAATGTCTAGCAGGGCATTTGTAACTCAGGTAGATTTCTAGATAATTCTTTATTGTGCAAGACTGTTATACACATTGGAGCATGTTTGCCATCCCTAGCCTCTTTCTACAAAACACCAATAATGCCTCTCTCACCTCCACAAATTTTAAAATGCTCCAAGGAGAATTACTCACTTAGGAATAACTTTCTTTATCCCTTGATAACCTTGTGAATAATCTTTTCAGTGTGCTGAGGGCTGATGTTTTTGCAGTATGTTTTATATTGAAGATCTCTAAACTGTAAAATGTAGTGATGTTCAATTCATTCTTCCAAGTTGCTGCACAGTTGCTCCTGTTCACTCAGTGCTCTCCTATGAGAACCCTGTATAGTAGAGTATATTTCGTATAGGTTTCCAAGAAATTCAGAATTTACTGTAAAGTTGAACTGTAGCAATTATATGGAGCCCTTCATCTACATTTTTTGAAATGGATCTTATTTCAGGGCCAGTATTTTGGTTTCGGTGTAAAATTTTTGTTTCTTTCTATGTGCCATCATTTTGTGTGTGTGTGTTCTTTAAGCTACCTTGATTCCTCTGTGAAACAAGGTTAGGAATAGTGAAGTACTGAGATAGAAAATATGGTATATGCAGCATGAATCAAATTCTTAGTGGCATAGGTTTTACCTAATGTTGAAGTATATCACAGCAGTTTTGGAATCTAGGAAATAAGTATTGAGTAGCAATACTTGGAATTTAAGATTACACAACTGATTTGGTAATTTATGTAATTTATAACAATTAAATTCAATGAAAAGTAGTTGGTATAATGAATAGGGATTATTTTTCATGTTTGTTACATAAAATTTCATTTTATTCATTTCATACTTCATTTGACTATTTGTCTCAACAATAAAGTAATATGACATATAAATATTGAAAATCATGCTTCTTTGGAAAGATAGAAGACTAAGAGGAAGAGAATGTACATAATATAGGACCATATCAAGAATGAATAACTTTCATTGTCAATTTCTGGTAGAGTAATTTTAAGTGGAGAAAATCAAGTAGGCAGGATATTTGACCAGTTGAATAAATGACATAGGAGCTTTCAAAACAAAAACTTTTTAAAAAATAGCATAGTTTTACAACTGACAGATTGTGAAAAAGATTTTGATTTGATTTGATAGGATATGAACAATGTCTACAGAGATAGAAGATGCATTTCTATGACTAGATTTTCCTACAGAATTATGAAAGATGACCACTGTGAAAATTACAGGCAGTATATTTTGTCAGAACTAGCTGGTTGTCTTAGAAAGCTCAAGAACCTCTTTGTGTCAGCACAGTATGACTTGCATGGTAGGCACATGATATTAATATATTAATATAAGGAAGGTTAGAATATCATAATAAAATATAGTTCATCCTTTGAATATACTGAATACTTGCTTTTATCATAGAGACAGAATTCTTTAGTTATATGATAAAATATCTGACAAATGACAACAGCAAATAAGATATAACAGGATTTGAAGACTACACATAGAAATCTTATAATTGTATTTGCCTAAATATAATACATCTTGGAAGATCACCAAAAAAGTCTGATCATACTAGGTTAAATCCTTTATTCTCTTTTTTCCTCGCCTTTATCACATTTTATTGCATTGTAGAACACACACACACACACACACACACACACACACACACACACAGGCTGAAATTTCCACAGTTCACCTAGAAAGGAGACTCCTTAGCTTATTGCTATCAAGTTAACTTAAACAAATTACTTTATTCTTAATTTTATTATCAACAAAAACAAAAATAGAAGGACATCTGTTATTTCTATTTGATATCTTTCTAGGGTGTAAAAAAGGACATCTGTTATTTCTATTTGATATCTTTCTAGGGTGTAAAAAGACAGTGTAGTATATTAGACAAAAGCATTGGTTCTGGGATCAGATTGCAAGGATTTGACCCAAGCCCCTCAGTTTGGCAGCCATGTGACCTTGGTACCACCAGTAGGAATAATAAAGTATCTACCTCATTTGTTGTCACAAGGATTTGAATGAAATTAAAATGTTTAGAAAAATGTCTCATTCAAAGTGTGGCCTAAAGTTCAATATTGTTAGTTTAATGTCTCTTTGGCTTAGTTTTTGACATAACAATAGGCAAGAGACTTTCTTATCTGTTTTAAAGCAATGATATCCCCCAGAATATTAAAGTAAATGCATGAATAGCCATGCAAAATAATCATTACGCTTTTTTGATGACTCCAGTTGAATTAAAATCTTAGATTCCATTTTATATACTCCATGAGCAACTTTGCTCATTTTATTTTAGTGTTTTCTGGCAGATCATGATTTAAGCATAATGATACTTGAGGAATTGCCAATGACAGGACTACACTGAAAGAATGGATAAAGGAAGTTCTCCAAACAGAGGGAAAAATAAAAGAAGGAATGTAGGAATATCAGAAAAGAAGTAAAAACATAGTAAGCAAAAATGGGAAGCAAATAAAATACTGTTTCCTTCTCTCCTTGAGTTTTCAAAATTATATTTCATGGTTGGAGCAGAAATTGTATAACAATGTTTTAGAGATTCTAATTTATATAGAGAAATTTAAGAAAATTATGTTATAAGGAAAATAAAAGAACATAAAGGAAGATGAAAGTTCTACACTTCGTTGGAACTGATAAAACTGGTAGACTGTGTTACATATATCTGCAAATTGCTAGAGCAACCATGAAAGCTGTACAAAGAGATACACTCAAAAACACTACAAATAAATCAGAATAAGATTCTAAAAAATGTTCAAATACCAACATGAAGGCAGAGAAATTAAAATCAGAGGGAACAAACCAAAAATAGCAACCTAAAGTCCTAACATATTAAAAGTTACATTAAGTATAAATAGTCTAAATACAATAATAAAGAGACAGATTGACAGAGTGGATTAAAAAATCATGAATCAACTATATGCTGCCTACAAGAAATTTACTTCAAATATAACTATATAATCTGGTAGAAAGTAAAAGGATAAAAAACACCTGTCATGCAGATAATAGTTTTTAAAAAGTAGGAGTGGTTATATTAATATTAGATGTAGATATTAGAGCAAAAAAATAAGCAGATATATTACATAATAATAAAATATCCAACATAAGAAGACATAGCAATCATAAGTGTGAATGCACTAAACAACAGAACAGCAAAATATGTGAAAAAATTTGACAGAACAAAAAGAAGATATGGGGAAATCCACAATTATAATTGGACTTCAGAGCCCTTTTTCAACAATTGATAGAACTATATGAAATCAGCAAGGATATAGAAGAACTCAACAGTACCATCACCCAACAGGATCTAATTGGCATACTCTCAAATAGCAGAATACACATTCTTTTTAAGTGCCCATGGAACTTATACCATAAAACAAACCTCAACAAGTTTAAAAGAATGGAAAATATATAAAATATATTCTCCAACAGAAAATGTAATCAAACTAGAAAGCAGTAGTAATATTAACAGAAAAATTTCTAAATACTTGGTAAGCACATGCTTCTAAATAATCCATGTGCCAAAGACAAAGTCTCAAGGGAAATAAACGTATATTAAAATGAACAACAGTTAAAACACAGTGTATCAACATTGTGGAACACAGATAAAGCAGTGTCTAGAGCAAAATTTTCAACACTAAATACATACACTAGATAATTGAAAAAGTCTCAAATAAAAGAAGTAAGTTCCTCTTTCTAGATCCTAGAAAAACAATAGCAAAATAAACCAAAAAGAAGCAGAAGAAAGAAATAATAAAGACAAGAGCAAAAATCAATCAAATTGAAAACAGGAAAAAAAAAATACTTTGGTGAAAATCACTGAACCTAAGGGCTGGTTCTGTGAAAAGATCAATAAATTTGACAAACTTCTAGCAATACTAACAAAAAGGAAAAAGAGAAGACACAAAGTACTAGTATCCAGGGGCATCACTACAAACTTTGATGGTATTGAATGATAATAAGGGAAGATTCTAACAATTCTACATACAAAAATTTAAAAACCTGGATGAAATTGACCAATTCCTCAAAAAGTACTAACTACCACAATTCACCTGTGTGAAACAGAGAATTTGAAAAGTCCTATGCTGATAGGAAATTGAATCAGTACTATTAACAACAGGAAAAAACTCTGCAAAGATATATCTCGAAGCCCAGATGGTTTCACTGGATGATTCTACCAAACTTCTAAAGAATTAACACCAATTCTACATAATCTCTTTTAGAAAAGAGAAAAGGATAGTACGTTTTCCAGTTTATCTTACGCATTTTATGTTACCCTATACAAAACCGAGAAAAAGTCAGACACACACAAAAATTAAAACTAAAGACAAACATATCATTAATATATATGCAAAACTACTTAACAAAATATTACCAAACATAATTCAGCAATATTTAAAAAGACAGTGATCAAGTGGATTTGATTTCAGGTATGCAAGATTGGTTCAACAAACAAAAATCAATATAATTTATCAATAGGCTAACAAAGAAAAATCACATCACCATATCAATCAATGCCAGAAATAATTAACACCCACATAACAAAAACTCTATCCTAAAAAATGAAAGAATAGAAGCTTTCTTAACTTAGTAAAGACTATCTATAGAAAACCAACAGCTAGCATTATATTTAATGGTTAAAAAAGGATGCTTTTACTTTAAGATGAAACCAGGCAAGTTCATCCACTCTCACCACTCAACATCAACATAGAGCTGGAAGTTCTAGGCTAAAGAAGAAAGGGAAATAAAAGGCATACAGTTTGTAAAGGAAGAAATGAAACTGTCTCCATTTGCAGAAAACATGATTGTTTTCATAGATAATCCCAACACATTTTCAAAAAAAGAAAAAACTTCTAGACAAAATAAGTGAATTTAGCAATGTTTCAGGATATACTATAAACCTACAAAAATAAAATGTCTTTCTGTATATTAACAATGAACACATGGACATGAAATATTTGAAAAAAATACCATTAACAATCAGTCAAAAAATACCCAGCTGCAAATCAAGCAAAATTTATATAGAATCTGTATGCTGAAAACAACAAAATGTTGAGGAAAGAAATTAAATAGCAAAATAAATGCAGAGACAAACTGTAATGGATTGGAAGATTCAACAGAGTAAAGATATCATTTCTCCTCAAATTGACATATATTTAACACAACTCCTATCAACCTTCCAATAAGAATTTTTTCAATACAGACAAGAGCATTCTAAAATTTGTATGGAAATGGAAAGGAATTAGGATGACTAAAGAATTTTGAAAAAAGACAAAAACAGGAGGAACCAGTCTACCTAATTGTTATATACTCAAGATTTATTAAATAATTACAATAATCAAGACTGTGTGGTATTGGCAGAGTGACATATGTACAGATCAATGGAACAGAACGGAGACCCAAAACATTTATACCAATATCCCTACATGATTTTTGAAAAATGTGTAAAAACAATTTGATGGAGGAAATATTGTTTCTTAAGCAAATGGCATCGATTAAATGGCAAAAAATTAAATTAAATTAAAAATTTGGACTTATGACTCACACCTCATACAAGAATTAACTTTAAATTGACCACAGCCTCAAATGTAGAACAAAAACCCCATAATTTTTAAAGGAGAAAAACATTATTCTTTGCAATTTTGGGCTAGGCAGAGTTCTTTGACTTCACACCATAAGCATGATTTATAAAAGGAAAAATTGACACATTGGACTTCATCAAAATTAAACATTTTTGATCTATGAAAGACTCTGAGGTTGAAAAAATGTGCTTCAGACTGGAAGAAAATATTTGCAAATCACGTATCTGACAAAGGACTACTATCTAGAATATGCAAACACCTAACAAAATTCCAATCCATTAAAGCAAACTAGCAATCTGATTAGAAAATGGACAAAAACATGAAGGAAGCTTTCACTGAAGAGGATATGCATATGGGAAATAAGCATGTGAAAAGATGTTCAACGCATTAGCTATTAGAGAAATGCAAATGAAAACCACAATGAGATATCACTACACACCTAAAGAATAGCTTAGTTTGAAAATAGTGCCAACTCCAAATTCTGGTGAGGATGCAGACAACATATACTACTCATATATTGCTGGTGGGAATGTAAAATATTAAGTCATTCTGGAAAAATCTTTGACAGTTTCTTTATAAAACCTAAACATACGGACTTCCCTGATAGTCCAGTGATTAAGACTCCACACTTCCAATGCAGGGGGCACAGGTTTGATACCTGGTTGGGGAACTGGATCCCACATGCCTCCAGGTGCGGCCAAAAAAAACCCAAACACCTAAACATGCAACCATCATATGACCAATATTTGCACTCCTAGGCATTTATCCCTAAGAAATTAAAATTTATATTCACACAAAAACCTGTACATGAGTATTTATAGCAGCTTAAATAATAGCCCAAAACTGGAAATAGCCCAACTGTCCATTAACAAATGAAGTTTTATCTTTACAAAATAAAATTTAATTTTAAAGAAATCTTGAAAAATTAATAGACAAAATTAGCTAAGATAATTTTGTAAGAGAATATTGAGGGGATATTTGCACTACCAAATATTAAAATATATAACTACAATAGGCAAAGAATGTATTACCATCACAAATATTTAAAAGTATACTGATAAAACAGAAAAAAAAATTACCCAGAAAATAAACTACCTTGAATGAATTATATATGTATCATATTGCATATCATAATATGATACATATATTTATATATAAGGACTTAATACTCACAAATAAAAGAGCCAAGATTATCCAACCACACTGATATTTATAGTAAGGAAATTAAAATGTCAATGAACATTTTCCTTATCATTTGGCAGAAATTTAAAATACAGTTATGATTGGTGACAATGAGGATATAAACTAATAATACTCCATCTCTTTCTATTAGAAATTTAATTTAATTTTATTTAAAAATTGGTAAAAAGTACCAATTTATTCATAATTACATTGCTAGTAACCTAAAGAAATAATTGAAAAAGTTGTCAAATTATTTTTCAAATTATGACAATTATGCAGTAGTCTATCTGATAAAATATTATAATATTGAATAACTGTAAAAGAAAGAAATAGTTAAATATTAGTTTTAAAAATATTTACAATGATAGTGAAATAGATACTATATAATATTGTCATCTTATATGAAAAGTTACAAATATTTGTTCCACACATATGTCTTGCCTTTTTATTTAAGTATAATACACCTACAGAAAAGCATATTGTATAAACTTATATTGTATCATATTATATTATGTCATATATATATTTACATAGATAAAAACTAGGAGATATTTTATCAACATTAATAAGGTTTATCTCTAGAAATGGCATATGAATTTTCCCCCAAACATAGTGCTAAGGAATTCTAATCTAATTAAAGAAACCAGAAATGAAGAAGCATTCCTGATCATTATCAGACGTAGGGGTTGAATTAGGTAAAGCAACCTATTGATCAAAAGGAATGGACTTCTTGAGATGCTTTTGACCTGGACAATTCCTTCAATAATCTGGTCTAGCAGGCTCAATTTCTCCACATTCCCTCTGGTCCAGTCCCATTAAATCATTCTAAAGAGGTTAAATAACAGACATCCCAACTCAGATGCCAAAAAGCATTTGATGATGGGTTATATCTGCCAAGCAATCATTACTATTCATCAGTAAAATTAGATGTCCATATGAATATGCACATAGAAGGAAATTTCAGCATGTATTGTAACTGTGTGTGGCAGTCTGTTGCCATGTAACGCTCACTTCTCTGATATTTACTGTCAGACTTTATTCACAGATATTTCACAGGCAGATGGTTTCTTTCACTGGCTCAGGAGCCACTTCAAAGTGTTTTGGTTCCTGACCAAGTCATATATCATACTTCCTTTAGGAAGATTTTCTTCCCAGCTGCCGACTTTAAAATAAAATCAAGAATAATCAGAAGGCTACACAACCCTTTCAGCTTAACTATCTTCAAAGAGCAGACAGCAAAATCTTCTTTACCATAGCAACATATTGGAAATTAAATAATATTTAACACTTCTTTAAAGGCAAAATTAGCATCATGGGAGAGGCTTTTATTAAGCAACTGACAGAAAGTGTAACAAGAAAATCCACAGAGATTTGTGTTTGTCATTTCCATTACTTTCAAACTAAAACTGAAGGCATTGAATATACTGTTTTTTCTCTTAATTTGCATTCAGCCAACCCATTCAGCCCTAAATTCTTTCAGCGTTAGAACATTTTTCCCTGCTTGATCAGAATCTGGAAGTTGTACGACACATTAACTTTTTATAATATGAGTTTAAAATTGGGAAGAGTTTTTCTAGGCAGAATTGTTTTCACTATTATTTAAATAGTTTTTAAGTTTATAGGAAATTATGATTTGAAACAAGACTCAAATATAAGATAAATATTAATGGAAATTATTATAACAAACATAAAGCAATAATTTTGAATTTTCAATTCTTGCAACACCTTCAGTGGTGCTCCTTTGGTGGTCTTGGTTCATTCAGATTTGATTGTAATTATTGCACATAGTTTAGGGACAAACTCTCCCATCTGGATTTGGGGAGGCTGTCTTTAAAAGTGTCTCTTTTGTGCAGGTGATAGGCAATTCTGATAAATTTCAGATATCAGATACTTCAGAGAGGCAATTTTTATCATTGGTGAATATAATAGAAACTCAAATATTAATTTCAATAATTAAATGGGCAGACCTAAAAGGAGCAAAAAAAAAAAAAAGTCGAATTGTGATTCCTTAGAAGAATATTACATTCTATTTAAGTTTTGTGTTACTAAAAACTAGGTAAAATACTGATAGTTTGTAGCCCTTGCCCCTCCTCCATTACTTGTCTTTTTAGGTATAATCACAGGTATTTGCAAAAAAAAATAAGGTTATCAAATACTATGAATATCACAATATTGATAAAAATAATTGTATTAGCTGTCAGGAGTCTATGGTACTTTTTTAAAACAATCAGGTTTTACCTCTTTGATTTTTTTCATATGACAATAATCTTATAATACAAATTTCAGTAATGAGAATAGAAAAATAATTAAGAATTTCTTTTAAAATTATTATCATTGGCATTTTGAAAAGTTCCATTCTTCACAATTTGTTATTCATAATGTCAAGAAAATTTTTATAATCCATACCAAATTTGGTAAAGCTTTTATTAGTTTCTTTTAAATTTAAGTTGTTAAATTTCATGACATATTTATTACAACCTATAGTCCTGTCTTTTATATCTGGGTGATGGGCGGATTGGCATGGTAAAGGGGAAATACATTCTTTGCAGTCATTACTGCTGGACGATGGCTTGCAAGAATATAAGTATACACTGAAATAACTGTGAACCACAAAAATATATCCCACTAAGCCAAAACTAAATGTATTTCCAACTCAACTTCCTTTTACCAGATCCCTCAAACTGACTGTGGCCACTGAAATGCTACCTTAGATGAAAGGATGTATGTCAGAGGGAGGTCTGAGTGGAAAAAGACAGTGGTCTTTACAATTGCGGTTAAAATATCTTACTTTTGCACATTTCACAAAAACATATGACCCTGAAAACACATTTCTAGAATCCACTCTTGGGGCTTTGAATTGGGCTTACGTAAGCAAGAGGTCCTTCAGTTTGAGCTTCATTAGCTTCGTGGCAAGTGTCCTTATGAATATTATTATTATATTTTCACATACATTCCCACACTTTCCTGTCATTTCCTTTGTCTTCTCATACTTCTCAGACTCTAATCCTTGATTTGCTTGTCTATTTCTCCACAGTCCTGGGGGCAGGGAGGATGTACAGCCTCATCCTGTATTTCAGTGTCTATCAAAGTACCTAGCAAAGAGATGCTAACTAAAACATAAAAAATATTTATAATTTATGTAATTAAATATAATTATATAAATATATTTTTAAATTAAAAGTCTGTACATAAAATAACCAAAATAAGTTGGAAGCACAGTTAAGAACTTATCAGGGAAGAGTATGTAAGAGATAATAATGTCTTGGAGAAGTTTGGAATAGCAGTAAAGATGGAGGCAGAGGATGCTTCTAGGTCTATCTTGTTGAATTAGAGTTGGCAGAACTTGTTGATGGATTGGAATTCGTGAAGAGAGGTAGAACATCAAGTATTTAGTTTAACCAGTTGTATAGAGTGGAGCTAAAAAGACAACGACTGAAAAAACATTATGTTCTAGGTGGAAAGCCAAGACTTTACGTTTTGACATACTAAATTTTATGTGCTTGTGAGATGGTTAAGATTAGATGTCACGTAGGCATTTCAGAGTAGTTTACAGCAGAAAAAACCAAAGAGCCTCATGATATCAGAGGGTAGAGGCAATGGCTTTGCCAAGCAGCCCTTCAATAATCTAATGTAGTCACAGGAGTCAGAAATAAGGGGGAGCAAGGGGTCAGTACTGGAGAATGAAAAGTAGATGAAGCAGTGATAGAATGGAGAGTGATCTATTGTGGGAGGGAACTACACAGCTTGGCAGTGGTTGTCGGAGCTAGTGGAAAGCATGGATGTAGTTGATGACAAATTATAATGTGAGTGAACTGCTAATGCCAAAGACCCACTAAGCACGGTACTGTAGTCTGACAAAATCATATTTTTTTACTTTCTTCAATGAAGCAGGGCACCCAAGGGGGAACCACAGAATGCCACTGAACAAAAGGAAAGAGGGAAGCATCTTTTGAAAGATTTGGGTTCCCTCCAAGGGATTCTGAGGAGGAAACTAAGGGCAGCATAGATCAGTTGTGTTTCTGTGGTCAGATTAGGAAATGGGATATTAAGTAGGAATTGGTTGCTGCCATGAAGTGAGAATAATTTAGCACTTGGATATCCCTGGTGTTAGTTATATGGGTATAGCAAAGTGGGTCTGGGAACATCATTGTATAAAAAAAAAAAAAAAAAAAGCCATAGTTACTTAGAGGCCATTGTTCTGTCATTTTATAGCTGCTGGGTGACCTTGGGGAAAACAATGTTTCCTATTAACTTTGCAGCTAGCATTGTAAGTGTCTGCTCTTACAGTGTTAATAGTGAGGTTACTTGTTTCATTTTCAGTGTCAGCTGATTTTCAGTTTTTTAGTCCCAGCTAGGTTTTAACTCTTTAAGAAGCAGGTAGAGTGGTCATGTTAACAGATATGGCTACTTTAGGGATGAAACCAGCAAAGCTGCTCCAGTGGCAAACATTGGAAGGTTTAGTGGAGAGGGTAACCTGCAGGCAGGTGTCTGAAATGTGTCTTTATTTCTTTAACAGGGGCATTTATGATCACAGTGCTATTCACTCCTCTATATTTTATATCCTTTGAACTAAAAATTCTGCTTTTAGAAATATACCCCAAGAATCATACACAGATGTACACAGGGTTTTATACAAAGATGTTCATCACCACATTGTTTATGTTACCCAGATGTTAGTTAGGTTCACTCTGTATTTTGAGGATCAAAAGATTAACTCAGTCTCCCTCTTTTGGGGGCCTATACATTTTAAAACAATTGGTTTCCTTCAAACAATTTTTTGTTTTCCAAATTTTTTTTACTAAATTTCCATGTGGATCTGAGTTTTTCCTCCAATGGAGTTTCAATTTCAAGTGCATATAATGTCCCAAGTCATGCCAAAATTAACCAAATCTCATTTTTGTTTGATTTCTATCCCTCCTAAAATACATTTATGTGTGAATAGTAGGCTTCCTTGGGGTTTTGAGATGCTGAGTTTATTTACCTCATTCAAATTATTTAAAGCAAACTTTGCTATTCTTGACTTCTTGTCTCAATATCAACAGTATCGTCAGGCCCCTTTTATGAAGGCCCCTCTTAAATCCTCTTATTTACCTCTACACTAGAGTTAATAATCTAGAATGAATGCACCGTCAAAGAGTTTGCAGATGAAAGGCTAAGGGAAAGTTGAACAATTATGGGTAAAATTAATTTTTCTCTGTTTTCACTAACTTCAGAACTATTAGCAGTACCTGTGAGTTTGTCACCAATAGAAATTTCTTTAACTCTTTTTCTAAATGAAATTTGTTGCAAATTTGTTAAATTAAAATTTTGTTAAAATTTTTGTAAAAAGCCTGAAATATTGTTTACCCTGTAACTCCTTTGGAATTATGGTTTTAATTACACCCAGGGCTATAACTGTTTATTTAAATCATCATTTAAAAGTTCCTTTATTTGAACATAATTGGTTTTTCTTGCATTTTATTTTATTTACGTAAAAGCAATATTGTAAGCAGAGGTCCATGTATGATAACTGTGTGATTCTTTGGTTGAGGCATT